>NW_005871071.1:231792-277392 GCF_000147115.1 Myotis lucifugus | reverse complement strand
TCTGACTGGCTTATTTCACTTAGCATAATGCTCTCTAGTTCCCATCCATGCTGTGGCAAATGGTAAGAGTTCCTTTTTCCTTCTTCCTCTCTTAAAGAATACATTTCCAGCATTTCATATAATGCTGGTTTGGTGGTGATGAACTCCTTTAGCTTTTTCTTATCTGTGAAGCTCTTTATCTGACCTTCAATTCTGAATGATAGCTTTGCTGGATAAAGTAATCTTGGTTGTAGGTTCTTGGCATTCATCACTTTGAATATTTCTTGCCACGCCCTTCTGGCCTGCAAAGTTTCTGTTGAGAAATCAGCTGACAGTCGTATGGGTACTCCCTTGTAGGTAACTGACTTTTTTTCTCTTGCTGCTTTTAAGATTCTCTCTTTGTCTTTTGCTCTTGGCATTTTAATTATGATGTGTCTTGGTGTGGTCCTCTTTGGATTCCTTTTGTTTGGGGTTCTCTGTGCTTCCTGGACTTGGAAGTCTATTTCTTTCACCAGGTAGGGGAAGTTTTCTGTCATTATTTCTTCAAATAGGTTTTCAATATCTTGCCCTCTCTCTTCTTCTGGTACCCCTATAATTCTGATGTTGGTACACTTGAAGTTGTCCCAGAGGCTCCTTACACTATCTTCGTATTTTTGGATTCTTTTTTTATTTTGCTTTTCCGGTTGGGTGTTTTTCACTTCTTCGTATTTCAAATCTTTGACTTGATTCTTGCGATCCTCTGGTCTGCTGTTGAGAGTCTGTATAATATTCTTTATTTCAGTCAGTGTATGCTTAATTTCTAGTTGGTCCTTTATCACAACATTGAGGGTCTCACTAGATTTCTTGAGGATCTCACTACATTTATCGGCGGTTTCCATAAAATTCTTGAAAAATCTTAGAACCGTGGTTTTGAACTCTATATCTAGTCGTTTGCTGTCCTCCATTTCTGTCATTTGTGACCTGTTTCTTTGTCTTCGCATTTTGTCTGCTTCCCTGTGTTGGTAGAGTGGTTTTGTGTGCTAGATGTCCTACATGGCCCAGTGGCTCAGCCTCCCCAGTTACCTGAGGTGGACACTCTTGGTGCACCCCCTTGTGGGCTTTGTGCACAGTCTTGTTGTAGTTATGCCTTGATTGTTTTAGGTGTCACTGGGAGGAATTGACCTCCAGGCCAATTGGCAGTGAGAATCAGCTGTGTCTACAGTGGGAGAACTTCTGTGCTGAAGACACCCTTCTGGGGCAAGACTTGCTTCAGTGGGGCTTTGGTGCTCACTGTGTCTGCCCCCTGAGTGTGTTCCTTATGAATCTGAGGAGTTGTAATCTGGGTGGTCCCACTCTGACCACTGGGCACACTGGCTCTTGGATCTAAGGAGGTGCTAATTAAGCCTCTTCCTGAGGTTACCCAGCAGGAGCTACGAAGAGATATGCAGATTCCCCTTCCTTTTTGGGGGGTTTGGGGGTGCCCAGATGAGGCCCAGCTGTGAAGCAATGCAAGCTGCTGTGGGGCCTTGGGCCTTCTCTTGGAAGTTCTGGGTCTGTCTGGCCCAGCTGCAATTTGTTAGGTAGTTGTCAGGTTGCAAAGGACCCGGGCATTCATATGCAAAAGCCTTTGCAGCAGCCTGGATGGGGCGGGGTCTCGGAATCAACAGGGCGGAGCAAGCAGCTATGGCTGATTCTCAGCCCTGCCCTAAGGGGCCGCGCGTCTCAGTGTCCCAGTAATTGCTGCCAGCACCTCTGAGGGAAAGCTGCCCTCAAGTTCCGAGTTCTGCCTGCTGCCAGACCGTCCAGTTTCTCCCCGTATGAGCCCTGGGACCCCAGAGATTTCCCGGAACCGGAGTTCAGAGCAGTCGGGAGCTTGTGACTCCCTCCCGATTCAAAAAGACAGCCGCGTCCTCAGGTGCCCGCCCCTTTCCGTGCGCGCCGGAGCCTCCGTACCTCTGCACTTTACTTTCGTAGATCCTCTGAGTCTGTGTGCTCTTCTCTTTCCTTCTAGTTGTAGAATTTCCACTCAGCCAGCCTTCCTGTGGTTCTGGATGATGACCGTTCTGTCTTTTAGTTGTATTTTTGAAGTTGTTGTTGGAGGCAGCAATTTCCGGTGTTTTCCTATGCCGCCATCTTGGTTTCTCCCCACTTTGGATATTTCTTGCTACTCCCTTCTGGCCTGCATAGTTTCTGTTGAGAAATCAGCTGACAGTCGTATGAGTACTCCCTTGTAGGTAACTGACTGTTTTTCTCTTGCTGCTTTTAAGATTCTCTCTTTGTCTTTTGCTCTTGGCATTTTAATTATGATGTGTCTTGGTGTGGTCCTCTTTGGATTCCTTTTGTTTGGGGTTCTCTGTGCTTCCTGGACTTGTAAGTCTATTTCTTTCACCAGATAGGGGAAGTTTTCTGTCATTATTTCTTCAAATAGGTTTTCAATATCTTGCTTTCTCTCTTCTTCTGGCACCCCTATAATTCGGATGTTGGTATGCTTGAAGCTGTCCCAGAGGCTCCTTACACTATCTTCATATTTTTGGATTCTTTTTTCTTTTTTCTTTTCCGGTTGGGTGTTTTTCACTTCTTCGTATTTCAAATCTTTGACTTGATTCTTGCGATCCTCTAGTCTGCTGTTGGAACTCTGTATAATATTCTTTATTTCAGTCAGTGTATGCTTAATTTCTAGTTGGTCCTTTTTCATAACCTCGAGGGTCTCACTAGATTTCTTGAGGGTCTCACTAAATTTATCGGCAGTCTCACTAGACTTATTGAGGGTCTTACTAAATTTATTGGCGGTTTCTAGAAAATTCTTGAAAAACCTTAAAAGTGGTTTTGAACTCTGTATCCAGTAGTTTGCTAAAAAATAGTTCAACCACTGGCTTATAGGAACCAATAGTAATTCTGGTGATGTAAACAACCATTCCTAGGATCTATATTCTACATTTTATATTATCATAACTTTGGTTTAGGAAAAAGATGACAAAATACCTACCCCTTTAAACTTTTTGTTTAGAAATTTGTTGATTTTTTATCACTTTATTTATGGAGCTTATCATATGATATCAATTTATTTTAATACTATGTAATCTATAACAAATGTGGAAGATATATAAAGGTGTAAGCTATGCCTATGGTTTTGAGAAGCCCTCTGCCATCTATCAGCGAGCCATTCTTCCTTGTATCAAGGGTTATGATGTGATCGCTCAAGCCCAATCTGGGATGGGAAAATAGTCACTTTTCCCGTATGGATTCTGCAACAGACTGAATTGGATCTAAAGGCCACCCAGGTCTTGGCCCTGGCACCCACTAGAGAATTGACACAGCAGATACAGAAGGTAGTCATGGCTTTAAAAGATTACATGGTTGCCTCCTGCCTGCCTTGGGGGTACCAGTGTGT
This sequence comes from Myotis lucifugus, assembly GCF_000147115.1. NCBI lineage: Eukaryota > Metazoa > Chordata > Mammalia > Chiroptera > Vespertilionidae > Myotis > Myotis lucifugus. The sequence goes on along the minus strand of NW_005871071.1, from coordinate 274,043 downwards.
GTGCTGAGTTGCAGAAGCTGCAGATGGAAGCTCCCCATATCATCGTCGGCACCCCAGGCCATGTGTTTGATATGCTTAACCGCAGATACCTGTCTCCCAAATACATCAAGAGGTTTGTACTAGATGAAGCTGATGAAATGTTAAGCCATGGGTTCAAGGACCAGATCTATGACATATTCCAAAAGCTCAACAGCAACACCCAGGTGGAATTACTGTCAGCTACAGTGCTTGAGGTGACCAAGAAGTTCATGAGGGACCCCATTCGGATTCTTGTCAAGAAGGAAGAGTTGACTGTGGAGGGTATCTGCCGATTCTTCATTAGTGTGAAAGGAGAGTGGAAGCTGTACACATTGTGTGACTTGTATGAAACCCTCACCATCACCCAGGCAGTCATCTTTATCAACACTGGAAGAAAAGTTGATTGGCTCACTGAGAAGATGCACACCTGAGACTTCACTGTCTCTGCTATGCATGGATATATGAACCAAAAGGAATGAATTGTAATAATGAGGGAGTTCCACTCTAGTAGAGTATTGATTACTTCACACCTGATGGCCAGAGGCATTGATGTGCAGCAGGATTCTTTAGTCATCAACTATGACCTTCCCACAAACAGGGAAAACTATATCCACAGAATCAGTTGGGGTGGACCTTTTGGCCATAAGGGTGTGGCTATTAATATGGTAACAGAAGAAAACAAGAGGACTTTTTGTTGTTGTTGTTAATCCTCACTGGAGGATATTTTTCCATTTTCAAAGAGAGTGGAAGGATTGGGGAGAGACAGAGAGAGAGAGACACGTCAATTGGTTGCTTCCATACACACCCTGACCAGTGCTGGGGATTGAGCCTGCAACCAAGGTACATGCCCTTTACCGGAATTGAACCCGGGACCCTTCAGTCCACAGGCCGATGCTCTATCCACTGAGCCAAACCAGCTAGGGCAAGAGGACTCTACAACACCTCCATTGAGGAGATGCCCCTCAATGTTGCTGACCTCATCTCAGAGGGGCTGGCCTGCTACCTTATCCCAGCCAGGGTTCCTTGGCAGGCTGAGGAGGAGCAGGAGGGGAGAGGGAATGGAGCCAAGGGATGGCTATCTTGTCATTTTCTTTTCTTTTCCTTTGAATAAATGTCACTTTTTGAGGCAAAAAAAAATAAGATAAATTTGCATATAACTTTTGTTTTCTTCCAAAATTTAGCTACTAATAGCCTACTGTTGACCAGAACCCTTACCAATAATATACTAGTAAACAGCCTATTAACACATATTTTGTATCTTATAAGTATTATGTACTGTATTATAATGAAATAAGCTAGAGAAAAGAAAATGTTAGGAAAATCATAATGAAAAAATATAATATTGAATGTCAACTATAATTTAAAAATAATAAAGGAAATCATAAGAAAGAAAAATACATTTACAGTATTTACTGAAAAAGATGTTTGTATAAGTGGATGCATGTAATTCAATCTCATGTTATTCTAGGGTCAACTATATTTGGGGAAACATAGTTATTAGAAAGGTGAAACTGATGAAAGTCAAAGATTATATAATAACTAGAGGTCCGGTGCACAAATTTGTGCACGGGTGGGGTCTCTCAACCTGGCTGGTGATCGAAGCCTATTGGGGGGCCGGCCAGCTGGCCAGGGGGAGGGGCTGTAGGAGGTTGGCAGGCCAGGGAGAGGGGCCACCGGAGGGGCTGTGTACTGACCACCAGGGGGCAGCTCCTGCATTGAGCTTCTGCCCCCTGATAGTCAGTGCGTGTCATAGCGACTAATGGTTGCTTAGGCTTTTATATATATATAAAATGTTACACATTTTCTCATTCATAAATTTTAAATATTTGAATAATTTTTTTGTTCTTAGAATGGAATTTTATCAGTTATTTGGTAAAACAACTTTGTTCTTATGATCTAAATTTGTCTTTTTCAGATTTCAGAGAGAGTCCTGAGTTTTAACATAAAAGGATTTATTTTGTGTTCTCCCTTTCTACTGTAAGCTCTTCAGTAGGCTATTGTCTACTCCTATTTTATATCTTCAATATGTATCACAGAGTCTGATTAACAGTAAGGTTCAATAAAGTTTTATTAAATTTTATATATTGGCTTTTATTTGTTTCATCAAAAAATATTCTTTAAGTATAGACTGTGTGTCTATAGTTATTGAGAAAACTGATATGCATAGAATGACTCCTTGAGTTGGCCAACAGTCTTTGTGATCAGCCTCTGTCTCTCTCAGACTTCATCTCCCACCACTTTCCAGTTTACTTATTTTGTACTAGCCATGCTTGACTCCTTGCTGTTCCATGGACACAGTATTGAACTCATTTCTGCATCAGGGCTTTTGCACTAGTGTTCACTTTGTCTGGAATGTTTTTTTCCTAGAGCTTCCCAAGGCTCAGTATTTTGCTTGGTCACTATTTAGGCATCATTTTTAAAAAATGTTTTTATTCATTTTTAGAGAAAGAAGAAGGGAGGGAGAGAGAGATCGAAACATTGATGAGAGTGAAACATCATCAATCAGCTGCCTTCTGCACACTCCCTAGTGGGGATTGAGCCCGCAGCCCAGGAATGTGTCCTGACCAGGAATCCACCCAGCAACCTCCTGGTGCATGGTTTGATGCTCAACCCATTGAGCCATACTGGCTGGGCTAGGTGTCATTTTTAAAGAGCCCTCTCCCCCTTTTTAAAGCACTCTAAGTTCACAGCAAAATTAATAAAAAGTACAAAGTTCCCATATACCTCTGGTCTCCAAATACACACCCATAATCTCCCTGACTATCAACATCCTGTATCAGAGTGATACATTTGTTATAATTGATGAACCTACACTGATACATAATTAATACCCAAAGTCCATAGTTTACATTAGGGTTCATTCTTTGTGTTATATATTCTATGAGTTTGACCAATATATAATGACATGTATCCATCATTATAGTATCATACATAATAGTTTCACTGCCCTAAAAATCCTCTGTGCTCTGCCTATATATCCCTCCCTCCTCCTAACCTCTGGCAACCACTGATCTTGCTGTCTGCATTGTTTTGTCTTTCTCACATTGTCATTTGGAATCATAGAGCATATAGCCGCATTCCAGACAAAGTGGACGCTAGTGCAAAAACTCTGATGTGAAATGAGTTCAATACTGTGTCCATGGAATAGCAAAGAGTCAAGCATGGCTACAACAAAAGAAATGAAATAATTTCACATTGGTTTCTTTCACTTAATAATAATATACATTTAAATTTCCTCCATGTCTTGATAGCTCATTTCTTTTTCTTTTGTGGTTAAAAAAGATAAAATTTAGTCTTGTAACCATTTTAAATGTATAATTCAGTAATGTTAACCATGTTCACATTGTTTTGTAACAGATCTCCAGAACATTTTTATCTTGTAAAACTGAAATTCTGTACCCATGAAACAATTCCTCAGCTCTCTTTCTCTCCAGGCCCCAACCACCATCATTCTACTTTCTGTTCCCATGATTTTGACTAATCTGGATATTTCATATAAGTAGAATAATGCAGAATTTGTCCTTTTGCAATGGCTTATTTTATTCAGCATGATGTCCTCAAGTTTCATCCATATTGTAGCATATAATAGGATTTCCTTCTTTTATTAAGGCTGGATAATATTCCATTGTATGTATATACCACATTTTCTTTACATATATGTCAATAGACATGTGGATTGATTCTACCTCTTGGCTGTTGTGAATAATGCTGCAATGAATCTAGGTGTACAAATATCTCTTCAAGACACTGCTTTCAATTGTTTTGGATATATACCTAAAAGTAGAAGAGGCCTTTTTTGACTAGAAACTTTTGTCTTTAGGCTTCCTGGTCTAAAATCGGTCCCTCACCCCTGTCACTCTGTACATCCTTGTCCTGCTCAATTTTTCTTACTAATACTTGATATTATATTATGTATTTACTAGTGGCCCGGTGCACGGATTCATGAACATTGAAAGGAAATTAATTAGAAGAAAGATTCATGCAGCAATTGCGTTACTGCAAAAAATTACATGTCAAAATAGTATATATAATATCTATATATATAAAGAGCCAGGGGCCATCATAACTGAACAATGACCAAACAGGCGTGGGGCGACAAGGCCGGCAGGGGGGTTAGTGAGGGACAACAAAACGACTGAGCAGCAGGCTGTGTGGGGTGACCAGGCCAGCGGGGGCGGGGGGGCATTTGGGGGTGACTAGGCCAGCAGCCAGAGGCGGTTAGGGGTGATCAGGCTGGCAGAGGTCCAGTAGGGGCGATCAGGCAGGCAGGTGAGCAGTTAGGAGCCAGTAGTCCCGGATTGTGAGAGGACATCCCCTGAGGGGTCCTGGATTGGAGAGGGTGCAGGCTGGGCTGAGGGGACCCCCCCCCCCCCCTTGTGCATAAATTTTGTGCACCGGGCCTCTAGTAGTATTTTAAAATTAAAACACGTGCAATTGGCGCCAGTGAGAGCTTTATATGTATCACACATGCACGAGTCAACGTTTATTTTTAAACTGCCAGGGCACATCATATGCACCAGCTGGTCGGACAGACGGACGGTCTGTCACTTAGCCTTTTATGAATATAGAATATACTTGTCTCTCACAGTAGCATTAGTTGCATGAGATCAGAAACTTTGTCTATTTTGTTCTGTATATATATATATAGTTTTTTAATCTTTACTGTTGAAAGTATGTCCCTTTTATTCCCCATTGACCCTATCTAGCTCACCCCACCCCCACCCTAGACCTTCACCACATTATTGTCTGTGTCCATGGGTTATACATATGTATGCCTACCAGTTCTTTGGTTGATCTCTTCCCACCCACCCACCCACCCCCACTTTCCCTCTGAGATTTGACAGTCTGTTCTATGTTTCTCTGTCTCTGGATCTATTTTGTTCATCTCTGATTTATTTTATTCATTAGATTTCATATATGAGTGAGATCATCCTATCTAATAATAGACAAGCATGGTAATTGACCGTACCTTCGCTATGCCTCCCATAGGCTAATCAGCACGATATGCAAATTAACCGCCGACAAAGATGGCGGCTAATTTGCATACTGCAGGCAGGGCAGGACAGCACCATCCCGCCTGCCCTGCCGCCAACCAGGCCTGCTATCTGCGACCCGGGGCAGCGGCGTCCCGTGTGCGACCCGACCCGGGGGCGGCTGGGCGGGGCAGCAGCAATCCACTGGCCCGCCCAGGCGTCCTGTGTGCGACTGGACCCAGGGCAGCGGGGCGGGACAGCGTGCTCCTCTGTCACCCCAACTTCCTCATCACAGCTCCCTTGGGGCCTAAGCCTTCAGTCGACATCCCCCGAGGCTCCCTGACTGCAGATGCCTAAGCCTTCAGTCGGACGATCCCCCGGGGAGTGGGCCTAAGTTGACAGGTGGACATCCCCCAAGGGGTCCTGGACTGCAAATGGGCGCGGGCCTAAGTTGACAGGTGGACATCCCCCAAGGTGTCCTGGACTGCAAATTTTTGTGCACCAGGCCTCTAGTATTATATATTTAGAACTCAGATTGGTGTCCGGCACATAGTACATACTTAATAAAAATAAAAAATGGAAAATTAGAAGGAAATGTCTTGCATGTAAATATCTTTATTGCTGTTTCCTTTTTCTTATTGTTACCCTTTCCTTTTCTGTTTTCAGAATATGAGTGATGCTATGGCAATCTTGCACAAACTACAGACAGGCTTGGATGTAAATGTAAAATTCACTGGTGTTCGAGTGTTTGAATATACACCAGAATGCATAGTATTTGATCTTCTTGATATTCCTTTATACCATGGGTGGTTAGTGGACCCTCAGGTAAGTAGAAAATTTTAAATTATATAAACACAAACTTAGTAAAATGCTATTACTTTGGCAAATTAATTTAGATTATATTTTTTGGTACTTTTTTTTTAAGGGAGTTTTTTTAAATTTTCATTATTTTTTTTTTTAATCAGAGAGGAAGGGAGAGGGAGAGATAGAAACATCAATGATGAGAGAATCATTGATCGTCTGCCTCCTGCATGCCCCCCACTGGGGATCGAGCCCTCAACTGGGGCATGTGCCCTTGATTGGAATCGAACCTGGGACCTTTCAGTCCGCAGGCTGATGCTCTATCCATTGAGCCAAACTGGCTAGGGCTGATACTTATTTTTGTTTTTACCTGGAATGAGCCAAATTGAGAGGTTAAGGAAGCAGTCCTCCAGACTGGTAAACCTGCCCAAGCCCAAGACTTCTGAGCGTCCCTTCAGGGAGTTAGGGGCCAACTCAATTAGGGCCATACCAGCTAGGCTTTACTTGTTTTTTATGAACCTGACTATACATACTTTTTACACACATGAAAATTTAGATTTCAAGACTGAATTTATATAGATGCCATTTCTCTTTAAAGTAAATTATAGTTTTAATACAATCCCAAACAAAATCCCAGCAGATTGTGGGAGTAGTTTTAGAATGTGAAAAGTTGATTCTACAATTTATATGGAAATAAAAAGATCTAGGAATAGAAGCCAAGATAGTCTTTTAAAAAATAAAAAAGTATGTTTTTATTGATATTGGAAGGAAGGGGGACAGAAAGATAGAGAAACATTAATGTGAGAGAGAAACATCGATCAACTGCCTCCTGAACACCCCCTACTGGGGATCAAGCCTACAACTGGTCAGATGCCCTGAGAGAGATTTGAACCAGCAACCATTTGGTGCATGGACGATGCTCAAACAACTGAGCCTGACCAGCTAGGGCAAAGCCAAGATATTCTTGAAGCAGAACAAGTAGGGAGGACTTGCTCTTCCAGATACAAAATATTTTAATGATTGTAGTTAAGAAAGACTATGAATATATAGACAGAATTAGGGCACTGTAAGGTAATGGGGGAAAGGTAGTCCTTTCAATAAAAGGTGCTAAGACAATTAGATATGTAAATAGTTAGCCATTCTAATCCAAGTTAAGACTTGCATAAGAATTTAAATAAAGAAATTATGCAAACCAGGAAAAAAAATAGCCAGTTAGATAGCCAATTCAAATTTCTAATTAGATAGCCAATTAGAAAAAAATGAAGTTGTTTCCCCCAAATCACACGATAAAATTCTATTCCATGTGCACTTATCTTTTAACTGTAAAAAATAAAATTATATAAGTTTGAGAATATGTTTTTAACCTTAATGATAAGAAAAGGTTCTAAAACAAGACACAAATGTATTAACTATGAAGAACATAGGTGGAACATGACTACATTAGAAGAAATTCCAAAGAGAATGTAAACGTAAGCCACAGAGTAGAAGATGATCACAACTTACATTAGGATGAATATCCAGAAAGTATAAAAAGTGCTCCTACAGGTACTTTTTTAAATGGTAGGCCATCCAGTAAAAAAAGGAGCTAATGATTTGAATAGGCACTTCACAAGAATGGATATGCAAGTGGCCAGTGAACATATGAACTAGCCATCCAGGAAATGCAAATTAAAACCAAAATGAGATACCACTCTGCACACATCAGGATGGCTAACATCTAAAAGTCTGACAATACTAAATGTTGGAGAAGATGTGCATTGTATTCTCATTTCCTGCTGAAGAGAATGTGAATTGGCTGTGTACCTTGGAAAGCAGTTTGAAGTTATCTAGTAAAGGTGAGGGTAAGGATATCCTAATATTCAGAAATTTGACAATGCGTATCCTAGAGAAATTCTTGATATGTGGGACAAGATAGGTGTACAAGAATATTCATAACAGTATTACTTGTTGTAGCCCCAACTGAAAACAACTTAGGTAGCTGTCAAAAGATGAAATATTATAGAACAATGAAAAAGAACAGTTGCATACAACTACCTAGCATATTATGTTTTTGATTATTTGGTTTATTGTTTGTGTTTGTTCCAGAATATAAACTTCATGAAAGCATAAAACATTTGTTTTGTTCTCTGCTGCATCTGTAATTTCTCTAACAGCACCTAGTATATAGTAGTGTATAAAAGGCACCCAAATGAATTAATTGAATGAAATATTAATACAGAGATTCAGCCTATGAAAACTTGAAATTTTGTATTGTTCATTGTTAGTATATAGAAGTAAAATTGATTTTTGCACATTGATCTGGTATTTGTTATTCTAGTTGTATTTTAGTGGATTCCTTAGGGTTGAAAATTCAGGTTCTTTGGAAAGACAACGAAGTTGACTCACTAAAGAAATGCTCTAAACAGTGTAAGTGTTAAGAAAAAGACTGAAGCTCTAGCTGGTTTGGCTCAGTTGATAGAGTGTCGGCCTGCAGACTGAAGGGTCCCAGGTTCGATTCCAGTTAAGAGCACATGCCCGGGTGGTGGACTCGATCCCCAGTGTGGGGCGTGCAGGAGGCAGCTGATATTCTCTCTCATCATTGATGTTTCTATCTCTTTTTCCCTCTCCCTTCCTTCCTCTCTTAAATCAATAATACACACACACACACACACACATGTGTGTGTGTTTAAAAAAAGAAAAAGAATGAAAATCTAAAAGAACTGTGCCCTCCATTTGCTTCTTAAGGGTTTAAGTTTTCATTTTAAATGTATCAAAGCTGGAAGTCATACTCTTTTGTGTGGTTTACATAGACTCGTAGCCAAAAGATCCTTTTTCAAAGAAAAACCTTATTTTACTCTGCATCGAAAGATTGACAAGTAAATACATTTATGTGCTTTTAGTTAATATGAAATGTTTTAGATATGTATGTAACATTTTCCATAATTCACTGCTTTGACTTTTTCAATTTACTGGTCTTCTCAACCAACCATCAGTTCCACTTGCATGGTTAAGAGGCTTTTATAAAACATGGTAAAATTTTGCAGGAATCCTATGTAATGAAAGCCTAATATGCTAAGTGTTTGGCCGTCCGTTCAATCAATCAAAGCATAATATGCTAATGATATGCTAAGGCTGCTCAACCACTTGCTATGATGTGCACTGACCACTAGGGGGCAAAAAGCTCTGACTGGTAGATTAGCTTGCTGCTGGGGTCCAGCCGATTGGGACTGAGCGAGATGGGCTGGACATGCCCTGGAGCCCTCCCCTGGTCCTTCCCTGGCTGGCCAACCTCCCGGATCCCTCCCCGGCCCTGATTGTGCACCGGTGGGGTCCTCGACCTGTGGCCTGCGCCCTCTCGCAATCCAGGACCCCTCAGGGGATGTCAGAGAGCCAGTTTCAGCCCAATCGCACAGGCCAGGCCTAGGGACCTCGTGCACCAGACTAAAAGAAATAAATTATAGCCTAGAGCAGAGCAGTTGTTCTCAAATTTTGCTATTCAGCAGTGGAATAAAACCTAGACAATTGAGAAGCAACTTGAGCCTGGAATTCTTTTAAATCTTTTTTAAAAATTAATTTTAGAGAGGGAGGATGAGGTGGAGGAGAGAAAAAAACATCCATTTGAGAGAGATACATCAACTGGTTGCCTCTCGCATGAGCCCCGACCTGGGATCAAACCACAACCTAGGTATGTGCCTTGATCGGAATCAAATCTGTAACCTTCCAGTGCAAAGAGTAAGTATTCAAGAAGATCATTTGGATGTTGAAAGAAAATATCGGCCCTCTTATTTTTTATATTATTGTATTAATTTGTACTTGTTTTATTATGGATAAATTATATTAATATAGTAGTACATGTAAATCATTTATAAAGATATTTTAGGGATGGGAGGGCAAACAAAATAAGTTGTTGAGACAGCAGAAATCTATTTTTCTTCAATAATCAAAACAAAGTATAATGGAGAGAGAGTAGAGATGCCCAATTTTATATTCCTATAACTTAAAACATTGAATTCACTTTTCTAGTGAACCTCCAAAGACAAATATTAAATAAGAATCATTAGGCAAAAAATGTCCCTGATTAATATACATTAACTTTTCTTCAGGAAAATAAAGTTAGTTGTGTATACTCATTTTCACTATACTTGGCTAGGAAGTAAATCCTATATAATAAGAGACTAATATGCAAATTTACCGAACAGCGGAATGACCAGTTGCTATGACGCGCACTGACTACAAGGGAGTAGATGCTCAACATAGGAGCTGCCCTCTGGTGGTCAGTGCACTCACACAGGGCGAGCGCTGCTCAGCCAGAAACTGGGCTCACAGCTGGTGAGCGCACGGCCGTGGCAGGAATCTCTCCTGCCTCCGCAGCAGTGCTAAGGATGTCTGACTGCCAGCGGGCCTAAGCCATCAGTTGGACATCCCCTGAGGGCTCCTGGACTGTGAAAGGGCGCCGGCCAGGCTGAGGAACCCCCCCCCCCCCACACACACACACACTCTAGTAATAAATAAAATGGGAAAACTTTAATCTCATAAATTAGCATCCTTATATTCGCCTTGCTTTAAATGCAAAATATTTGTATTTCAGAAAGGAAAAAAACTGAGCTTTTCTTATTTTTCCTCCTTAAATGGTTTATTTTTTATTTTAATCACTTAAATGCATCTTTACAACCTTAGGAAATAAAGTTGCATGTAATAAACCCATTTAATTATTTTTTGCATAATTAACATACAAGTGAGCACTATTTTCCTTTTTTAAAAAAATATTTTTTATAATATAGCTGTAAACAAAACTGAAAACAGTTGGGTGTTAATTTTAGTGTTGATTTTTTTCATAAATAATATCTGTATCTTTAGTATTGTATTAGAATAAAACCCTAAAGAGTGATATTGGTTTCTTTGTTATTGTTTTTAATCTTATCATGATTAGTAAGACAGTCATTTGTTTTCTAGGTTGATGACATTGTAAAAGCTGTTGGTAACTGCAGCTACAACCAACTAGTGGAGAAGATCATCTCTTGTAAGCAGTCAGACAATAGTGAGCTGGTTAGTGAAGGTGGGTGAGTGCTGCTATTACCTGACTTATTCTTGGCAAAATGAATTGTCTGATAATTTAAGATCTTTCAAATGTCTTAAAACAGAAGTGTTGCCACTTTTATAGGAATTAAGTAATTTTTCATAAAGGTGCCAGTGAAAGGTTTTTCCTAGAAACCTTTTCACTTGACTTGTACAATGAGGCCTGGATTTTAATAAAGGTCTTTAGAATTTCTAGTTAGCTTTTTTAAATCCTCACTGGAGGATATTTTTCCATTGATTTCTTAGAGAGAGGAAAAGACAAGAGAGAAATATCGATGTGAGAGAAACACATCGATTGGTCGCTTCCTGCCCGGGCCATGGAGGATCCTGCAACTAAGGTACATGCCCGTGACTGGAATCAAACCCGGGACCCTTTGGTCTGCAAGCTGATGCTCTATCCACTGAGCCAAACCGACTAGGGCTCTCTTGTTAGCTTTGATACGGTAAATTATCAGGGGTAACTGATAATTGCTTTTTAAAAAAATTATTATTATTTGGGAGTACTACATGAACTTTATAATTCATTCTGGATACTTCAGTTGACTGAGAAGAGTATCATGGTACTCAGTGTTCATTTTAGTAGGGCTCTGCCTTATGTTCAGTATAACATAGTATAGTAAAGCTCCATTCTTTTTTTAAATATATTTTTTATTGATTTTAGAGAGGAAGGGAGAGGGAGAGAGAGATAGAAGCATCCATGATGAGAGAGAATCATTGATCGTCTGCCTCCTGCATGCCCCCCACTGGGTATCAAGCCCTCAACTGGGGCATGTGCCCTTAATTGGAATCGAACCCGGGACCTTTTATTCTGCAGGCCAGTGCTCTATCCACTGAGCCAAACCAGCTAGGGCTAAAGCTCCATTTTTAATCAAAGTATACCTTTGATCATTCAGTTATCCTAATCCTTAACTAATTAAAATTGCTAAATTCATCGCCATAGAAGCAATTTCATATTTTTCAGCTGTGTTTCAGTCAGTGAAGGAAAGGAGAAGAATGCTGTCAGGAGCCATAGCATTTGGATATACCTTCCCCATCATCCACTTCACTTTTTCATAAATATGTTCAAATACTGAGGTTGCTATTCTCTGTTTGTAGGGTAAATAAAAGGAAGAGAAATCATAAGTAGGGAGTGAGCTTCATTTTTCTTAGACACACAATTCTTTTACATGTGGTATACATTATATATTATTATAATATATATTACTATTATCATTTTTAAAAAAATAAAAACTAAGTTACTACAAGAGTATATGAGAACATATAAAAGAAGACACGTACATGAATCCCATACCATATTGATTAATCAGAACCCAACTAATTTTATTACTCCATTATCCAAGTTTAGCAAGAGGCAAGTAGCAAGAAAACACACAATATTTTAATTGAGGCTTATCTTAGTCTTCTACTTGCCTTAAACACATAAATAAATATACAAGGATATTAATCATTGTTCTGTATAACAGCTCTTTCACTACAACCTAAGGCAGCAAAGTTTAAATTTTAGAGGGCAGAGAAGCAATAAAACATTTGTTAAAAATATTTTCTCTAGCTCTAGCTGGTTTGGTTCAATGGGTAGAGCGTTGGCCTGTGGACTGAAAGGTCCCGGGTTCAATTCTGGTCAAGGGCACATACCTCGGTTGCAGGTTCCTCCCTGGCCCAGGCCTGTGCAGGAGGCAACCAGTCAATGTGTTTCTCTCACATCTATATTTCTCTCTGTCTTTCCCTCTCTCTTCCACTCTCTCTAAAATTCAATGGAAAAATATCCTCAGGTGAGGATTAAAAAAAAAAAAGAAAGACACAGAAGACAGATCGATAGCCCTAACCATTTGGCTCAGTGGATAGAGCATTGGCCTATAGACTGAAGGGTCCCAGGTTCGATTCCGGTCAAGGGCATGTACCTTGGTTGCGGGCACATCCCCAGTGGGGAGTGTGCAGGAGGCAGTTGACCAATGTTTCTCTCTCATCAGTGTTTCTAACTCTCTGTCCCTCTCCCTTCCTCTCTGTAAAAAAAAAATCAAAATATATTTTTTTAAAAAGAAAACAGATTGATAAATGACATTAAAACATTTTAAAAAAACCAAATATTTTCTCTCACTAGAACTTACCCAAGCTCTATACACAACAAATGCACAACAACAACAAAAGCCCCAGTACCTTTTTCACTTCTCCTTTTTCTCAACCTGATGTTGCTATTATTATTATTAATTCTCTGACATTGATTTCCCAGGATAATGAAAACCAATAGCTAACTTATATTGTATTGATAACTTGAGAAGAAATCTTGTTAACAACAAGGAAGGAATTATCTTCTTTAATGGTATAGAATTTTTGGGTAATATATACCAGAATTGATTAAATTATTGACATATACATTTTGTAGTGATGAAATTGTGCATATCAGATTCCCGTATCAAGGAATAATTATATATAGAATTCACTATAATTAAAAAACTAAACTAGTTTTTTTTTTTATAAGAAACTACAAGTGTGTAGTCCACTTGAAATAATTGTTTAACTCCAATGGTTACTTGTATAAGACACTAAGAAATCTATACTAATAAGAGTAATATGCTAATTAGGGCAAACGTCCATCCAGACAAAGCCACAGTGGCTGTGAGGCCTGGGGCTCACCGCAGCCTTGAGCCCTGGTGGCTGCGAGGCCTGGGGCTCATAGCAGCTGTGGGCTTAGGCAGCCATGGGCTCAGTTAGCTGTGAGGAGAAACATCTCCTGTGTGCTCAGGCAGCTGCGAGGCCCAGGGCTCAGGCCTTACAACCGCCGCGGCTGGCAGTGACAGCAGCAGCAGGGTGAATGGGACGGTGCTTTCCCCTGATCAGCCTGGTCTCCTCCCACAGAGGGAGGCCAGACTGCAGCTTAGGCCCGCTGCAGTCTTTCGTGCATTGGGCCTGTAGTCATATATAAAAGAAGAGGCCACAATGGACATTTTTACTTATAATGTAGCAGTTAGCTTCCCTCCGTCATTTTCTTCATCATATTTTCTTGAGTATAGTTTTCAACTGAAGTAGTAGTTTGCTCTCTTTTCTATTTAGCCTACAAGTGTAATTTTCCTTTTGAATCAATAAAATATCCAAAAGGTGATTATATTTTAGATATAATGCCTGAACCCACACAAAAAAATTATTTTTCTGACATTAGTGTTTGAAAATATCTCTTAGTTTCGGAAATTCAATACTAAATTAGTTTATCAAATGATTTTCCTTTATTACTAAAGAGCTATTAGAGAAGATGAAAGTACTGAGTGCCTTAAAGGATGTGAAGTTAAAAAGAGGGACACTAAAATTAGGCAAAAAGGAACAAAAAGAGGTAATAAGGTAAAAGGAAACTTGGCTTATTTAAAAACAGTATGATCACATAAATCTTACAAGTCATCATTTATAACATCAACCTAACACTTTTATAAACAGCATTTATTGTACAGAGTACTGAGAAGAGAAATATTTACAGCCGTTCATGTTCATTAATACATCTGTTCTTTCCTGCAGTCCTGAGAAGGAGGAATGTGTCTGGCACAAAAATAAATTCTGGACTTACAAATTAGAAAAACAACAGTTTTAAAAAACATTTTTACTTTTCTGGTAGAAATATAAAACCTGTGGTTTAGGAGGAAAAAAGCAAACAAAATTAAAAGTCCAGTCAATTGTAGAGGTGGCTTTAACACCGAAGTTTTGTTTCTTAAACCAATTTGTCAACAGCAGTAAGAGTTTAAAATCTAAATCTAAAATCAAAGTAGACTGTCAACACAGTGCAGCCATTACAGTAAGACAGGCGCATGTGCAGGCTGCAGTCCACACAGACCCAGGCTACCCTCAACACCACCACTTAAATGTACCAGAATTGATGAGTTTTTAAAACTAGAGGGTGGGAGGGCAAAACAGCCATTACATTGTCTTCTTGAAGTCCGTGAGGATAGAGTAGATGTTTTCAAAGGCTTCATAAACTTCTGCTCTGACTTTAGCACCTGTTAATACAACTTTTCCCAAAACAAAAATAAGGAGAACAATTCTGGGTTTGATCATCCTGTAGATTAAACCAGGAAATAACTCTGGCTCATAACTACTGAACTGTTGGTGGGTCAGCATGAGGCCTTCTAACCTTGTGGGGAACTTCACATTGCAACTCCACACCATGTTCTGTATCTTGAAGTCTAAAAACTTGGCTGGGAAACCCAACTCTGTACAACTCTGGCATACTTTCTTCCTGCTAGTCTGGACCGGTCTTCATTCCTGGCACCGGTGCCCACCATCTTCCCAGAATTGAAGATCAGGGCTGTGGTCCGGGGCTCCCTTATTCTCATGATCACAGTAGCAAACCACTTGGAATTATATGCAGTATTTCAGGCATGAAGTGCAATGGTCTTTAGGTCAAGTTTACAACCAAGATTCACTGTGGATACAGTATTTTGCAGCTGTGGCATGATCTCCGAGCTCTCAGAGGGCTGTGTGGTGGGGGTTAGGGGTGAAGGGTACAGGGTCGTGGTGCCCGGCATGGCTGCAGTCGTTAGAGTCTGTGAGTGGAAGAGCTGAATGTCTGTCCTGAGGCTCCTGATTCACCTGCTGGGCCTTTGACTGCTGCTGCTGCCCTTGCTGCTCCTCCAGAATGGACAGACTGTTGGTGTTCTGAATGGGCTGTGGAGTCAGCCCTGTGCCATACGGCATCATTGGGCTAAAGCTAGGGATTCCGGGAGTCATGTGCCCTGAGGGGAGGCCAGGACTTGGTATAGGGTGGCACGCTATTGTTCTGATCCATGGCGACCTTTGCATTGGAGCTGCCTTGGCAGCCAGTCTTCCCCAGAGCATCCCCAGGGGAACTTCTATGCAACTTCCTCAGCTCCCAGGGTTATCTTCAGACCAACAAAGTGAGGCTGCTCTGGAGTCACTGCGAATAGCAGCACCCACCCTAGAAGGCCTAGTCACATGGCCAGCGGCCCAGGCACGCACCATGGCAACCCTTCCCGACCCCTCTCAGGAAAATAATTTCTAATTTAAATTTATTTTCAGTGATATTATCTTATTGTTATCATTATATTAATTTTCACCCTACTTTATTATCATTAATAAAAAAATTGAAATTTAATCTAAATATTGCAAATAAACTATTTGTCATTTGAAGCAATGCAGATAAATAAACTGCTATGTAATGCTTAGAATTGTTTGCCAAAATTTGTTTAATTAGTTATGAAAAGTTGAAACTAGATTAGGTTTTTTAATATCCCACTAAAATCACAGTGTGTCACTGTTTAAGAGTTGGTAGAAGAATTAGGAAACATTGCTCTCTGTATGCCCACATTACCCTGCTTTATGGTTTGGGAAGAAATACAATTCAGTTTGCACTTATAATAATAAGCACTAAATTATTTATTATTATTATTCGTATTAGTATTAGTATTATTTTGAAAGAGAAGGGGAGAGAGAGAGAAAGAACCATTGATGTGAGAGAGTAATACCGATTGGTTGCCTCCACATGCACCCTGACTGGGATCAAACCTGCAACCGGGTATGTGTACTTTTGGTGCATGGGACGATGCCCAATTAACTGAGCCACACCAGCCAGGACATAAGCACTAAATATTTAAACTTAATACCAACAATTCTCCTGGGTTTCAGTCTTTCCCATAAGTAATTTTGTCCTTGAGAAAGTCATTCTCTCTGAGCCTCTGTCCTGTTCTATAGAAAGAAGTCAAGAAAGACCTTCCTAGTGTTGAATTTTTCAGAGAGAATGTGCTGTATTTCCATTGAATTTTTGTGTCTTCTTGAAGGATTTGTAGATGCATATTGGGTGAGTGAGTTGTGGGAGGCCCATTTAGAAACATCTTTCTGAAGGAAGGGTTTGGTAATGCAGCAGTGGTACCTCTCAGCACAGGCATCTACTTACTTTTAAAATGCTATATAATATTAAGTGCTTTAGTATATAACACACCCATTCTACTCAGTAATTTAGTACTTAGCAAAGTAATAATAGTAATTGAGGGAGGTGACTATTTCTAAATGTATAAACCTCAGAAGTTGCAAATGTGCTATAACTTTCCTTTGGCTGTGGCCTTCTATATAACAATTTTGCATTTCCCCGCCTGCCTTCCACAATTCTTTGGAATAGTGTGATATATGGATAACATTTTACAACCACTTTGCAGCTTTGTGGCTTGATAATAAGGGTGAGGGATTGAGAGTAAGTGGAATAAACCTATACTCTCCAGCTGCCTTGGCCCTTCCAAGTTTATTTTCAATTTCTTGTTGAGGTGTCAGTTTATTAACACCCTGTATTTGCACCTCTCTGCTCACTTATGAAACTTTTTAGAGCAGCGGTCGCCAACCAGTGGTCCGGGTGCCACTGGTGGTCCGTGAGATCCGAAAGGTTGGCGACCGCTGTTTTAGAGCACTCTCTTCCCCCCTATTGTTTCTGAGACTTTTCTTCTTCAGAAAGGGAACAAAAGGAAGAAGAGAAAGATCAGAAGAAGAGAAATACAGGCTTTTAAAATATATATACAGTTGATTTTCATTATTCCCAGTAGTTACATTCTGTAACAGCGAATTTCAATCTTTTTCATCTCATGGCACATATAAACTAATTGCTAAAATTCTGTGGCACACCAAAAATATATTTTTTGCCAATCTGATATAATTTTCATTCATTCATACTGGACGGCTTTTGTGTTGGCTGTTATCATTTTTTTACTTGACAATCTAAGGGAAAAGAGGTCAGTGCCCCTGATTAAATAGTCAGGTATTGCATGTTTTTGTTTTGTTTTGTTTTTGTTAATCCTCACCTGAGGATATTTTTTCCATTGTCCTTTTTCTTTTTTTTTTTCAAAGAGAGTGGAAGGGAGGGAGGAAGGAGGGGAGAGAGAGAGAAAGACATAGAGAGAAAGAGAAACATCGATGTGAGAGAGACACACATGCCTCCAGCATGTGCCCCGACCGGGGGGCAACCCAGGTACCTGCCCTTGCCTGGCAATCAAGCCAGCGACTCTTGCACGGGCCGACACTCTAACTGCTGAGCGACACTGGCCAGGGCAGGTATTGCATGTTTTAAAAATTCTTGAGCACACCAGTTGAAAATCGCTGTTCTATAAAGTTGCTATGAACACTGAATTAGTGAATACTAAACCAGTGCTCCTACGGGAAACACAAGATTAGGTTCCTGTGAGCCTTTAGTCACAAGCTTTTCATCAACTGATAAATATATAACCTTGTTTTATGTGCATTTCTGTTTAGAGACATCTTATTCAATATACTATATGGTTGATTCAGTAACATTAAATGCATGGCAAACAGCACTATAACTCACCTGGACAAAGCTATAAAAATTTGTGTATTCTCCATAGGCACATCACAGACCTTGTGCACTTAGGAGCACCAGTTAACACTCCAGCATCACGCTTGGGGGCCATTGTACACAGTAAAAATCACTCCACCAAAAGCACAAAAATGTGAAGAATGTGGCACTCCATAGACTGTGAAAAGGACACTTGTTCACAGTATGAGAGCTGAAAGAAGGCCTAGTGTTGCCTTGTTTGATCTCAGTGGGGAATGTGCATGTTTGGTGACTCAATTTTTTATTTATTTTTATTTTTTTTGGTGACTCAATTTTTTGCAGCTTTGTACATATCCAGGAATGACCCTGAAAGTGCACAGCAAGTATTGATTTTGGAGTTAATAAATTTTAGCTAGTAGGCAAATTTGGTCATTAGCAAGGCTCAACTATACATGTCTTTTAAATTAAATCGCAGAAAACTTGTGTATTTCATTATGTTTTGAAAACAAAAGATCACTTCTATTTCTGAACTTGATATAGATGGATGGATAGATAGATAGATAGATAGATAGATAGATAGATAGATAGATAGATAGATATAGAGTGGCATATGTTGGAGGAGATTAGGATAAAATGGCATCAGTTATCCACTGTTTTCTCTTCATTTTTATGCCTACTTTTAGTTTTAAGGCAAGAATTGAGCAGTTTGTGAATTTCAAATTATCTGGGACCTTTATTAAAATCTTAAGCAACTCAATTTGTTAAGACTACTTTTAATTTTGAAAAACCTATTATTGGGGAAGGAGCTGTTGACATACATATTTTACTCCTATGCACTTTATTAAAAACATTTTTTTTATTGATTTCAGAGAGAGGGATAGAAACATCAATGATAAAAGAGAGTCATTGATTGGCTGCCTCCTGCACGCCTCACACTGGGGATCGAGCCTGCAACCCGGGCATGTGCCCTGACCGGGAATCGAACCGTGACCTCTTGGTTCATAGGTCAATGCTCAACCACTGAGCCACGCTGGCCAGGCTCCTATGCACTTTTTAAATTGCTAACTCTTGCCTTTTTGTTTTAGTGAGTTTTAGTTTTACTGTATCTATGTGTTTTGTTGCAAGGTGCCTGAAATCCTTTTTGGAAGTAGGTAAAGTATATATAAATACATTAATTAATAAAAAGAATTTCATGTGACCTCTTCTTTAGGATGGCGATGTCTATAGACAAATCTTCTAAAATAAAAAGGTAGAATCTCCAATTTGGGGCCATCATGTTATTGTAGGAGAAGTTTTATTCTGACTGGCCTTTCTTCATACTTTAACACAATGTAAATAGAAAAACTTTTTTAATTTTGAAATTATTCTTCCATCTAATATTGTGCATTGGTTCCACAGGCTTTGTAGCTGAGCAGTTTCTAAATAACACAGCCACTCAACTGACATACCATGGATTATGTGAACTAACTTCAACAGTTCAGGAAGGAGAACTTTGTGTGTTCTTTCGGAATAATCATTTTAGTACCATGACCAAATACAAGGTAAGATATAGAAATAACTGTTTGTTAATTGAAATTAAAGGAACTTGATTTATAAATGTCTTATCTACTTCAAAATAAAAAAATTTAGCATAATATTCCTTAACCATCAAATTATGAAGGTAATTATTAAATACTTTTTTAGGATAGAATGGATTAGCTCAGTGATGGCGGACCTATGACATGCGTGTCAGAGGTGACATGCGAACTCATTTTTTTGGTTGATTTTTCTTTGTTAAATGGCATTTAAATATATAAAATAAATATCAAAAATATAAATCTTTGTTTTACTATGGTTGCAAATATCAAAAAATTTCTATATGTGACATGGCACCAGAGTTAAGTTAGGGTTTTTCAAAATGCTGACACGCCGAGCTCAAAAGGTTCGCCATCACTGGATTAGCTATTTAATTGTTACTTCAGAGGCATCTGAGGCATTGCTTCAAGTGGAAATGTTGGGAAAATGGTTCAAGACTGGAATAATTTTTGTGTACAAATAGTAATTTTGGCATAGGAGGAGATTTACAAGAAAAATATGGCATGAGACTAAAAGAGAGGGCCTTGGACAGATTTGAGGAGTGCCAACATTTAAGGATTAGCTAGAGGAGTATGAACTAGCAAAGGAGACTGAGAAAGAAAAAAATAAAAGGAAAATCTAAAGAATATAGCATCATGTAAGCCAAAAGGGAGATAGTGTATCAAGAAGAATGGAGATCTCAGTTATTAAATGGTGGTGAGAGAATACTGGAGAAGAGTCCATTAACGATATGGATTTCATTGGTATCTTAGAGAATGGTGGCAGCAGGAAAAACTCAATTTGAATTGGTTAATAAATGCTTGGGATGTCAGAAACTAGAAACAGATTAAGCACCTATTTGAAACAGTTCGGGAGTGGGGAGAGACATAATGGCTCATAGTTGTATTGGAATCCAGGGGGTGTTTTTTATTTTTTAATATGAGAGACTTAATCATGTTTAAATATAGACTGACTCAATAGAGAAAGGATAAGGATTTAGGAGAGGGGTATTTGATGTTGGGAGGCTCCTAAGAGAGTGCAAAAGGATAGGAATGTTCACAGGTGAAGGAGATTGACCCTTGTTTTTATTTTTATTTTTTAAAAATATATTTTATTGATTTTTTACAGAGAGGAAGAGAGAGAGATAGAGAGTTAGAAACATCGATGAGAGAGAAACATCGATCAGCTGCCTCCTGCACATCTCCTACTGGGGATGTGCCCGCAACCCAGGTACATGCCCTTGACCGGAATCGAACCTGGGGCCTTTCAGTCTGCAGGCCGACGCTCTATCCACTGAGCCAAACCGGTTTCGGCAAGACCTTTGTTTTTAAAAAGACCTCTTCACCCCTGGCTGGTTTGACTCAGTAGATAGAGCGTCGGCCTGCACACTGGAGGGTCCCACATTCGATTCCAGTCAAGGGCACATGCTCAGGTTTCGGGCTCAATCCCCAGTGTGGGGCATGCAGGAGGCAGTCGATCAGTGATTCTCTCACATCATTGATGTTTCTATCTATATCTCCCTCTCCCTTCCTCTCTGAAATCAATTTAAAAAAAAAAAGACGTCTTCATTGTAAAGGAGAGGAAAAATAGACTATGAGTATAGCTACAGTGAGATTTACAGAATTGGTGGCAGGAAGTAGAGGAAGTTACTGTGAATGCTTTTGTTTGTTATGTGGAAGGCAAGATCATTTACTGAGACTGAGTGGGACGGTTTGGTTTCATAGAAGGAAAGTTTGAAGTAGTCTTTATAGCATGTGGGAGAAAGCTGTAACGAGAGAAATTAAGAAGAATCACCAGACATTGTTGGGAATGGTAATTATTACTTGTGTAATTTTTTTGCAGGAGTATCTGTCAGAATACATTCATGGAGAAGGTGGCTAGTTTGTTATTCTAGATTTGGGACTTTGTAAGTGGGTGCAACAAAGAGTAGAAGAGCAAAGAAATTCAGGGACATGATGGTATTATGAACATGCTGATATTGTCCAAATTTATAAATATTGTATAGAGCAAGTAAAATACTATCCTTCATTAAGGTGATCTTATTTATATAGAAGGGATAAGTGGGAACAACTATCCTGGTGGCCAGTCACTCGGGGAAATGCCACTGTTTACTGTATTGACAGCCAAGCTGAAATAGTAACACTGTTTTTTGTTTGTTTTTTTAAATTTTGTTTTATTGCTTAAAGTATTTCAAAAAGTATTACATATGTCTCCTAGGAACACTGTTTTTTGAGTTTTGTTTTGTTTTGTTTTTATGAAAAATTACAAACTTACGGAAAAATAACAAGACTAATTTAATGTGTGCCTGTTATACTCATCTTTTTAAACAATTTTGACATGATACTATTTTCATCTTTTTGCTTATATTTCAATATACATATTTAAACAAGAACATTTCCATTCAGATAAATCACAGTACCATTGTTTCATCTAACAAAATTAACTATAATTTTTAATATAATCTAATACCCAGTCCATATTCAGATTTCCCATTTGTCCCCATGTAGTTTTATGGTCGATTTGTTCAAACCAGGCTCTCATCAAGGACCATGCATTACATTTGGTGAATTAACTCCATTTTAATATGATGTAAATCTTGTGTTTTCCAGGGGTCTTATGGGCCTTTGTGCTATTTATTTATGCCGCCATTATAATCCTCTCCATCCTATTTCCTACATTCCTATTGGACCTGGGGTGGGGCGGGAACCTGGTGGAAGGGGGAGGTGAGGGGAGGAGAGGGACATCTGTAATACTCTCAACAATACAGTTTAAAAAAAAAAAGAACTATAATTGCAATCCTAACAGTCTTTAAATAAGACACTGCTTTACTTCTGGCAGAGTACCCAGTGAGTACATTGCTTAGAAGAGTCAGAGACACTTTTCCCTCCTCATTGATCTAGCAACTAATTAACTGGATTTTCAATAAAATCTACACTTCTTTGGCTGTTGCTGTAGAACTAGAAGCCCTAACGGAACATTTAATAAAACTTAGGAAGGGGTTCCTCCAAAATGGTATCAAGCCCTAGCCAGTTTGGCTCAGTGGATAGAGTGTCGGCCTGCGGACTGAGGGGGTCCCTGGTTCGATTCCGGTCAAGGGCACATGCCCGGGTTGCAGGCTCGATCCCCAGTGTGGAGAGTGCAGGAGGCAGCCGATCAGTGATTCTCTCTCCTCATTGATGTTTCTATCTCTCTCTCCCTATCTCTTCCTCTCTGAAATCAATAAAAATATATTTTAAAAAATAAAAACAAAATGGTATCCATTTGCTTACTAGGGAAATATGATGGAAAATTGTTCCCTTGTTTTGTTAAACCTATTAAACATTAAAACCATTATTCTCTACTACTGATTCCTGGGTTGTTTGAGTTTTTGTAGTTGTTTATGAACTTGAGGGCCAGGGACTCTGTGATCTAATAATGATACAAGTAAGAAAAAAAGTAGAAAGCTGCTTTTTCAAATAAGGTAAGGCTACATTTAATACTGCATTAGATCTTCATAATGTCTTTTAACATTGCACTTTTGAAGATTTTAGGGTCATTTTATGCATTCATATTTAATGATCACTTTACTTCCTAGCTTTCTGATGAACTATAAACATAGTTCATCCCACAGAATTCAGATATACTTTCAACAATAAAATAAATTTAATATCCGGATAGAATATTTTTTAATCCTCACCTGACGGCATGCTTAGAGAGAGGAAAGGAGAGAAAAATATTGATGTGAGAGAGAAACATCATTTGCCTGTCTTCTGCACGTGCCCCAACCAAAGATCGAACCCACAACCCAGGCATGTGCCCTGACTGGGAATTGCACTGGCCACCTTTCGGTGCATGAGAGGATGCCCAACCGGCTGAGAGCTACTCTGGCCTTAGCTGGATAGAATTCTTTCTACTACTGATAAATGGTGTCTGTAACTAGGGGCCTATAATAATAAATTGACAATCAGTCATAAATATCTACAAACTTATTATTTTATTAGTGGAGCTTATTTGTATTAGAATTTGCGAAAAGCATCTTTATGCTTTCTGGTACTCATATCATATCATATCATATCATATCTGCCCTGACTGGGAATCGAACCAGCAACCTCTTGGTGCATGGGATAACACTTAACCAACTGAGCCACACCAGCGGGGCTCCATAGACTTTTTATTAGGCCTTTTGCCATTACAGAGTCACAATGGATGTGTTGATCAAATGGACACCATCTCCCCCTCCCCCCCGGTATAATATCTACCAATCAATCTCACATTTTCTGTCTAACACAGTATGACCTCCTATGGTTTTAGTTGCACAGCTTCTCATGACATTTTCTCTGACCACAGATACTAATTGACTTCCTGTTGAAAAGTCCTCTGATCATTCCTAGTTTTGTGGTTTACTATTCCTAAACTCTGGGCAAGTACCTCTGCTGTTTCCTCTATTACTAGCAAAGTAATCAAGTCCAGCTCTTGTTAGTTATTAGTTGTAATAGCACTCTCCTTAATCCTTGATTAAACTTTTCATCCCTCATCTGTCCATTGGCAGCAAATACACACATCTCCAATTTCGGCTACCACTTGTTACCTTGCTCCATGTACTTCCACTTAATCTGATACAATTGAATTGGACAGATCATCATGGCAAAACCACACTGAGTATGTTCTATGAAGATGTGTGCTTTTTATCAGCATAACTAGATTAGTATCTGAAAGCAGCAGGAGGAGACCCTACTAAGAGAACAGATGTTCTCAGGGCCGTTCCTCTGGTTCTAGATGGTGAGGTGACTTTTTATACAGGCAGGAAACTTGACAGTATAAAAGTGAGTTTTAAATAAATTACCTTTTTCCTAGAAACATTCTGTTTTGCTTCTCATATGATCATGACTAATTATTCTATCTCCAAGATCTAGTTATCCTGTTTTGTTTTATGATCCTCCTCCACTTCTCCAGTACTTTCTGCTTGCTCTCAAGTAAGATAGACTACTGATTCCTTGGCCCTCGATTGCAGATCACCTAGTTTCTAGGTCTTTGGTATATAGAATGACATGTCTCCCTCTTGATCATTCTTTTATGAAGTATCAACTTTATGTCCACGTCATAATTGTTCCTTCTACCTGTTGGCTTCAAATTACTGACATCTCTCTGGAGTATATTCAAAACCAGGGTTTCTGAGGTTGGCTTTTGTTTGTTTGCTTTAACTTTCCATTTAGAGATTAGAAGTGAAGATTAGTTTAGGAGAAGATACAATTGTAGATAAGTACTAAAGCCATGTTAAAGAAATAAATTTGCCCATTCTCTTTCTTCTTTGACTAAGACTATAGTGGGAATTTTGTTTTCCACAGAAGACTACATTTAAATAAATATTTATTTAATTTAGTTATTTTTAAAAAGTGGTTGATGCATCAAAAATTGTTACTTTCGCCCAAGTGGTGTGGCTCAGTGGTTGAGCATCAACCTATGAACCAGGAGATCAGGGTTCGATTTCTTGTCAGGGCACATGCCCAGGTTTTGGGCTCGATCCCCAGTGTGGGACTTACAGGAGGCAGCCAATCAATGATTCTTTCTCATCATTGATGTTTCTATCTCTCTCTCCCTTTCCCTTCCTCTCTGAAATCCATAAAAATATATACTTTTAAAAAAATGGTCACATTTTTTATTTTATTATTTTTTTTATGGGGACAGTGGATACAGAAATGTGGAAAAAGAATAAGGAAAGTAGCCCTAACCGGTTTGGCTCAGTGGATAGAGCATCAGCCTGCAGACTGAAAGGTCCCAGGTTCGAGTCCGGTCAAGGGCATGTACCTTGGTTGCAGGCACATCCCCAGTGGGGGGTGTGCAGGAGGCAGCTGATGGAAGTTTCTCTCTCATCGATGTTTCTAACCCTCTGTCCCTCTCCCTTCCTCTCTGTAAAAAATCAATAAAATATATTTTTTTTAAAAAATAAGGAAAGTAATAAATTCCACAGTACAGGCCAAGAGATTTATCTTTTTCTTTCAAATAGGAGACAGGAGAAGGAGATAGATACAGAAACTGAGATAAATTTAGGTGATATTTATGAATATAATACTTTATATTTATTAAGCACCATGTGTCTTGCATTGTGCTAACCACTTTATATTCATTATCTTATTTAATTTGCACAACTCCCCTATGAGATGTGAATATTATTACTCCCTTATTACTTTACAGCTGAAAGAACAGGCTTACAGGCCCTAAGTTACTTGCCCAAGACCACTCAGCTTGTAAGCAGCCCCAACCTGACTTCAAGCTCACATTTTCAACAGCTTTGCCTCTGGGTAGATGTATTTGTGGATGAGATTTATGTTTGTTAAGTAGGAGTAATATTCATCTTTCAGTTTATAATATCTTAAAAATTTTCTGATCTTAATGTCTCTATATCACTTTATGAGAAAAGAAAACTAAAGTTCAAAGGTATTAAGTAATTTCAGTCCAAACTAGTTAACCAAAACTATTCAGGCAGTGCTTTTCTCCATATTTTAATGGCTGGAATTACTTAATTTTTTTATTACATTTGCCAAGTTTTATTTTATCAATTTATAATTTGTGATGGTATTCTCACTATGTTATTCATACTCTGTATACAACTAATTTATGATGATATTACCAGTTTTCTTTTGTTATCCAATTGCCTATTTTATAAAATGATAAAAATTATTTAATGTCATTTCTTTATCATTTTTATATAATTTATACATTTTATACATTAATAAATAATTTAAGAATTTAATACATGCTTTATTATTTTTTATGAAATTAGTATTTTAGAGACTGGTGAATGAGATTAGAAGGAAGATTCAAAGCTTAGAAAAGAAAGCTTTGACTAGATAATGCAGCAAAAGTGATTGTGGGTATAAAGGCAAAAAGTATTCTTGATGGTAATTTAACTGTAGACTCTCGGGAAAAATGGGCCTAAACTGTTCAGTACTATACTAATACATACTTTGCTATTCTACACTGCAATTTATATAAAGGAACTGTTGAGTAATAATCAGCATTGTTGACAGTGGACCAGTTACAGACCTTTTCGATAAATGTCAAGATCTAAAAGAGGAAGAAATTGAGGCTGATGGTCCTTGAGAAGACAGGTCAGTTATACCAGGAATGGGATACCCTTTTAGATAAAAGTGTATAAATATTCATATGCGCTGGATGATAACAGCTTTAAGGGAAACCCTCCTAGAAATTACCTACCCTAAAGTGTCATTTGGGAAAAAAATTATTGATAAGATTATGGTTCTTCCCCTAGCACACAGCCAATCATTATATGATCTACATAAACTAAATTATAAAGCCTAAATATTGTATAATATAATGGTATGTTGAAATGTATTGTGATAAGTGTAAACAGAAAGATCAGATCTATTCAGTAGAAAATTGGCTGGAAAGAACTTTATTTTTTCTCTTAAATTATCCTAGGACAAGGTAGACCCTAACTGGGTATTAAAAATAGGTTAGATAATGATGACCATGGCTCTGGCTCTCAAGGAGCTTGAAATGTATTCAGAGGGATGAGTAAGTAAGCAGGCAACTACAATTCATTGTATAAAGTGGAAAGAGCAGGTTTCTATGGAATCATGTAAAAGGGGCACCTAATACCAGATTAAGGTAGGATCATTACTTTCTATGATATGAATCCTCAAGCACTTAGCATAGTGCTGAGCATATGATGGGCATTTAAATAGTTGGTGAATTGAAACATATCTGATTTTTTTTTTAAAGTATGAATCTGGAGTTAATTTTTGATTAAAACAATGTCTTTAAACTTTATATCAAAATGTTTTTCTTTATAAATACTTTCCATATTATTATAGTAATTTCAATCACTATAAATTCATCGCTATCTACAGCTAACTCTTGAATGTAACTGCCAGTAGACAACAGGAAAGAGTTTGTGCTTTAGGAAGAGCTATGTCCCACAGTGCTGGACATATAATAAATGTTTAAAAATAATTACTTAGTTTTTAAAGCCTCAGAATTAATTCAGTAATTTCTCTACCCACACCACCAACCTCTTTAAAGGAATTTCTTATTCTTAACTTATTAAGATTAATTGTGATGATAAGAGAGAATATGCAAAGTATGGTCAGCTGCCTAAACTGTTCCCCATTGATCAGCTGCCTCCTGCATACCCCCTCCTGGGGATGTGCCCTGACTGATCATTGAACCATGACTTCCTGGTTCATAGGTGATGCTCAACCACTGAGCCAAACCAGCCAGGCAGGGGCAACATTTTTAAGTTTTCTCTAATGCCTTATATACTTCTTCTAGAAAGAATTTCAGATAAATTCCAAAAACATTTAGAACAATAGTAGCATCACTGAAATAAGTTAATATTTCCAAGCAGAAGCACTTTTTTTTTTTAAATTAATTTCAGAGAGGAAGGGAGAGGGGAGAGAGAGATAGAAACATCAATGATGAGAGAGAATCATTGATCGGCTGCCTCTTGCACGTCCCCTACTGGGGATTGAGCTCGAATCCTGGGCATGTGCCACTGACTGGAATCGAACCTGGGGCCTTTCAGTCCTCAGGCTGATGCTCTATCCAATAAGCCAAACCAGCTAGGGCCCAAGCAGAAGCACTTAGATAACTTTTGTTTTTATATTTAAGCTCTGGTAATAAACACTGTATTAACCAGTAGGAACTTTCAACAGGTAAATGAAAGTGATATCTTTGGCAAATCTGAAGAAAAATGGCTTACAATCCTTATGTGTATACTAGGGACACTTACACATGATTGGAATCAGAACTAATACATATGAAAAATTAAAGATCAATGCTAAATTCTTTGGTAGTGACTATTAATATGAGTTCATTGATTGATTCAATAAAGTTGATTGATTCAATTTTATGAGTACACTACACTAAGGGCCAGAGATATAAAGATTAAAACATATAGTCTGGGGAATAAAGCAGAAAAACACAATTATTGTATAGTGTGATTCAGTGCTACAATAGAAACAGGTACAAAGTACTGTTGGTACAGAGAAAGGAAAAATTGATATGGATTGGATTAGCCATATTGGCTTATGACTATAGGCAGAGTGATATCATTTTATTATGACTGTGTCTTATTTATTACCTGATGTATTTTTAGGAACTTGTATAGTATTTTTCTATTTTGTGAAATGAGATTGTAACCTCCCCCCGCCCCCAAAGGCTATTTATAAGTCATTTACTTGTTGAACATGCCAGGAGCTCCTCAAATTATAGCATAATTTTTCATTATACTATAGTGTACCTATTATAAACTATATTCAAAGCCAGCTAGATTTAATTCAGTGAGCAAATAATATATCTACTTGGTCTACTATTTATTATGTTATACGGATCTAACTAGTAGGAGTAATTAATATGCTTTATGCATACAGATTATAAGATTTCTCTTAAATATTAATTAGTTTTGCCTGGCCGGTGTGGCTCAGTTGAGAATCCTCCCATAACCAAAAGGTCACCGGTTTGATTTCGGGTCAGGGCACACACCTGGCTTGTGAGCACAATCCCCAGTAGGGGGCGTGCAGGAGGCAGCCCATTGATGTTTCTCTCCCTTATCGATGTTTCTCTCTCTTCCAATCTCTCTAAAATCAATAGAAACATATTAAAAATAAGTATTAACTAGTTTTTACCAATTTATCAGTCTTTTTTTCTTTTGTTATTTCTTATTAAGGGTCTACTGTATTTGCTGGTAACAGATCAGGGGTTTCTTACTGAAGAAAAAATTGTTTGGGAAAGCCTTCATAATGTTGATGGTGATGGAAATTTCTGTGACTCAGATTTTCATCTGCGGCCTCCTTCAGATCCTGAAACTGTATACAGAGGACAACAAGATCAGATCGATCAGGTAAATTTGTTTATTTCTTCATATTATTTAAAATGTTCATTCCTTTCAAATACAAATTTAGTTATCCAAAACTTTTGAACAAAGATTTATTCATTAATATACTTACGTAATTTTTCTGACACTTCCTAAATAGATAGGTCATCATTCTATATGCATATTAATTGTACACTTTGGTTCAGAAGGCCAGATCATAGAGAACTGTGATGGTTATGGTAAAGAGTTTGAATTTTATTTCATTGTGGTAGGGAAGATATGCCAGGTATATCACATGGAAGTGACATGAACTACTTCATCTTTTTAAAAGGTTGTGAGGTGGAGAATACAGAGGAAGGACACAGGTATAAGTAGAG
This sequence comes from Myotis lucifugus, assembly GCF_000147115.1. Taxonomy (NCBI): domain Eukaryota; kingdom Metazoa; phylum Chordata; class Mammalia; order Chiroptera; family Vespertilionidae; genus Myotis; species Myotis lucifugus. Next base: position 244,181 of record NW_005871071.1, on the reverse strand, counting down.
ACTAGTAGTCCAAGCAAGAGATGATAGAGATGAAGAGATGAGTACATGGTTGAGATAATTTTGGCTAATTAGAAAACGTATAAAGGAGGGAGTCTTGAAGATAGCATGCACTGGATAAAGTGTAGGTGAGTAGAAAGAGTAGATTAGTGAGTAGAATTCCCATTTAGAACTGAGTCAGATAAGATTTTTAAAAAATTGATTTAAGAGAGAAGGGAAGAGAGAGGGATAGAGAGATAGAAACATCGATGAGAGAGAAACATTGATCAGCTGCCTCCTGCACACCCCCTCCTGGGGATGTGCCCTGACTGATCATTGAACCATGACTTCCTGGTTCATAGGTGATGCTCAACCACTGAGCCAAACCAGCCAGGCAGGGGCAACATTTTTAAGTTTTCTCTAATGCCTTATATACTTCTTCTAGAAAGAATTTCAGATAAATTCCAAAAACATTTAGAACAATAGTAGCATCACTGAAATAAGTTAATATTCCCAAGCAGAAGCACTTTTTTTTTTAAATTGATTTCAGAGGAAGGGAGAGGAGAGAAAGAGATAGAAACATCAATGATGAGAGACAATCATTGATTGGCTGCCTCCTGCACGTCCCCTATTGGGGATTGAACTCACATCCTGGGCATGTGCCGTTTACTGGAATTGAACCTGGGACCCTTCAGTCCTTAGGCTGATGCTCTATCCAATAAGCCAAACCAGCTAGGGCCCAAGCAGAAGCACTTAGATAACTTTTGTTTTTATATTTAAGCTCTGGTATGTTTTTAAAAAGCCATTCTTAGTTTTGTAGTTATAACCTCTATATTTACACTCATTAGTTCTTGGGTAATGTCTCATAGCTAAAGATGGTTATAATTTCATTTCTTAGGACTATCTTATGGCATTATCTCTACAACAAGAACAGCAGAGCCAAGAGATCAATTGGGAACAAGCACCGGAAGGAATCAGTGATTTGGAACTCGCAAAGAAACTCCAAGAAGAAGAGGATAGACGGGCTTCTCAATATTACCAGGAACAGGAACAAGCAGCAGTTGCTGCTGCTTCTACTTCTGCTTCTACCCAGGCTCAGGTGAAAACAGTGTTCTCATTCTTAAACACAATGATCACTTTAACAATAAAGAAATTTGTGCTGAGATAAACATTTTAAAATTATATATTGACTCTTTAATTATGTAAGCATTTTTTGTGGTTATCTTACTATTGTTCTCATTTACTGAAGTTATTTTTCATAAGGTTCTGATGACAAGAGTTTTCAGATTTATTTTTTAAAGTTATTAATAGCTGCACAGAATATAAACCAATTTAAACAGTCTTTTCTGTCAATCAGAGGGCAGTGTGAGCTACTACGGGAAGAATGTAGGCTCCGGAGTCAGGTAGATGTGGATTTGCATTTCCTGTAACACCTTGGACAAAGTCATCTGCCTCTTAGCCTCATTTTCCCTGTATGTAAAATAGGAGATAGTACTTAGCTCTTAGGTTTGTGGTTGAGAACAACTAAACCCAGTGTCTGGCATGTACTAAGTATCCAACCAAGATTAGCACTTTCCCACTTTTTACTCTTCCCAGTTGAATGTTTTATGCACTGTAAATGTGACTGTTAAGTCGGTTTCTATATGTTAAATCTCATTGCATTAAATGGGGGGGAAAATCCCCCTTTTTATGTTTAACTGTACCGTGCCAAAACTGTAAGAAAGGGAGATGTCCTTTAAGAGCTGATGAAGCTATAAATATAGAGGTCTCCATTAAAATAAGTATAACATATCTATTTCTAGCTCAAATATTGACTACCCCAAGCTTAAAAGTTAAAACCTACATGTATGATTAGCTTTTCATTAAAAATTTTCTCGCCCTAGCCAGTTTAACTCAGTGGATAGAGCGTCGGCCTGCAGAACAAAGGGTTCCAGGTGTGATTCTGGTCAAGGGCACGTACCTTGGTTGCAGGCTCCTCCCCAGCCCAGGCCCTGGGGCTCATACAGGAGGCAACCAATTGATGTTTCTCTCTGTCTTTCCCTCTCTCTTCCCCTAAAAAAATCAATGGAAAAAATATCCTTGGGTGAGGATTTTAAAAAAATTTTCTTTTTCTCTTATTTCACTGAATACACTTATTTCACACACTCAGTTTTCAATATTTTTTTTCCTTTTAAAATCTGTTTATTATGGTAGTTAATGGGGGATTAGAGAACTATTGTAGTTTACCAAATGGTATCACTTTCATTAACATTCTCTAAACTTTAACATAAATATTTCTTGAATTTGAGACTTCAGGCAACATAATCTTACTTGACGTTATTTATTGTTTGAAATATCTATTTACTTAGAATAATTTATATATCTATTCATAATTGTAGAGGCAACTACTCAGATACCATGTAACATAACAAGGCTATATGCCAATAGCTTCTTTTTTCATTAATGAGTTCTTTCACTCCTGCGGTTTTTCTTTCTAGATAACTATGATTAAGCATAGTTAAGAAAAGTTGAAGTAATTTCTTCTTGTTTGTTTTTTCTAAAGCAAAGCCAGCCAGCACAAGCCTCTCCGTCAAGTGGAAGACAATCTGGAAATAGTGAACGTAAACGAAAGGAACCTCGAGAAAAAGATAAAGAAAAAGAAAAGGAAAAAAATAGCTGTGTTATTTTGTAACAAGTGTTGGATTCTATTGAAACCATCTATATGTCTTGAGAAACAAAACCACAGGAGGAAAGGAAGAAAAACCGATAAATACCGTCTGTGCCTGATTTCCCAATGGATTTTGTTCATGTTTTTCAGGGGAAAGGTTGTTACTTAACTTATAATCAGACTTTTCAAGTCACACAGTACACTATTTATGAGCTGGAGTTTCGTGTTACAAGTTGGAAATGCTGTGCGTTGTCATTCATGAAAAATACTGCACTTGTAGCCAAATAAGCAAATCACAGCAAATTTTGTGTCATAGTGACATTCATAACTCATATCAGTTAGTAAGCTATTTTATCTTCTGTTCTAACAATGAATGGAGGTAATTGATTTTGTCTGATTCCTTCCTGAAAACTAAATATTAGCACAATAGTTTCTGAAATTAATTTTTCAATATTAAATTATGATCTAATCCACAAGAAACCAGGGGTTTAATATAGGGATTTAAAAGGAAAAAAAAAAGACAAAAAAAATAACAGGAATAAATAATCCTTAATTGTATATTGGACTAGTTCAGCCCTAAAACAGCTTTACATTTCTTTAGGAATGTACATTTTAGATATTATCATAAGAACTGATCATGGAGCTCGGATTTAATTAGGTAGAAAAAATAAAGACTTGTATTTTTTTTCCAGTAGCAAAAAATTACATAATACTAATACTCATATCCTATCAAAATCAGATATTATGACTTTGTAGTGTTGTGAAATTTTGAAGAATTTTGAAATCTTTAATATAGGTAACTTGGACCACAGCTACTATTTACTGGCAGTGTAATAAGTGAGAGTAAGAAGGAAACCATAGTGGATGCTGGGCTTTGTAAATATGAGGATGTAGAAAAGCAAGTAGTTCAGTGTCTACCTTTTTCTAGAATTACCTTGAACCTTAAAATTTAAATCATGTTTATTTGCTAGAAAATTAAGTATACTTTATTAAAACCAACAAAAAAGCACATTTCTGAAGGGAAGTTAGAGTATAATCTCTGAGTCTAGTAAAAAGCAGTAGTAGAAATCTGTTGGAGGAATTTATATAAAAACAATCAGATTTTTTTAACTTATGAGAACCAAATAAACCTATAACATCTTGTAGTGTTTGTAGGATTCAGAAAGAATATTTATTGAACTTTATCATGAGGCAACACATGTATTTCTGTATTTCTAGATATAGTTTGGAAAACTATCCTTAATAGTCACTTTTATATGCTTTGTATTTAAAAGTTTGTTTTAGTCATTTTTGAAATGACTATTGCTGCTGCAAGTAGTTACGTGATTTACATTCTAAGCCTCAGTAAGTTTGTGTAAGAGCATCAATCTAACCTGAGCATCCACTTGGAGAACGTTTTTTGTGGTCTGGGTGACAATAGACTACAAAAAAGAAAAAAAAGAAAAAGTGGTCTAGATTGCTTAAGCTATGTCCTTAACATTCTCCATGATCCAAGAGGATTAGTCTACATGTAAAAAGTAAAGTCTTATTTATGGAAGGAATTATTCTAAGGGAAAAATCCAGGGTCAAGCTATATCTTTTATGTCTTGTGTACTGCATGTCTGTTTATGTTATACCAATTTGTTATTCCTTCAAATTTCCTATGCTAGCATGATAATCATCAGAGAACCTGTTTGGGGTATAAAACATTAATATAAAATATTTGATGAGTCTCTTGATAATAACCCAGAATATGCGTACATTGGTAAAGTAACCAAATGTACTGCAGAATTCTGTTGGCTCAAACAAGTTGACCTTAGTCCAGGTTTACTCTTTTTTTTTTTTTTTAATATATTTTTATTGATTTCAGAGAGAAAGGGAGGGGGATAGAAAGATCAATGATGAGAGAGAATCATTGATCGGCTGCCTCCTGCACACCCCTACTGGGGATTGAGCCCGCAACCCGGGCATGTGCCCTTGACTGGGGACCGAACTTGGGGCCCTTCAGTGCACAGGCCAATGCTCCATTCACTGAGCCAAACCAGCTAGGGCCAGGTTTACTCTTGTCATTCTGGTTGAAGGAGGAAACTAAAACTTCAGGGTTCGTTTTTCCCCAGATAGTAGTGATAGTGCAGTATATTTTAATAATAAATAAATAAATCCTGAGAAATTCTACAAAGCATATTTGAGGCATATGTTCCCATAATTATATTTACTATTTATTGCCCTTGAAAAATTTATGTGTAGAAGTTATTCTGTTGTTTGCTACTGTCTACTTAATTTGTTCAAAAGATAATACTGCCATTCTCCATTCCCTCTGGAAGAAAAAAAAGACTCACTCAAAAGCAGCAGTGCTATCAGATAAGTAGATGTCAATGTATACTTATAAGAAGTAATTAAAAAATGTAATGTGTTTGTTAATTCAGCCTTTTTCTATGTAATATTTCCAAGTCAGATTTTCTTACATTCCTGGAATGTTTGATATACCAAGAATAATAATGATAAAATGTTTGCTTTGATTACTGTGGGGGTAAAATTAAATGTTCAATTCTATTAAAACAAACAAACTTCTCAGAGATACTGGTTTCCCATCCTTGAAGATTATAAAGAATTTAGAGCTATCGTGTCTTTATTTTCTTATATTTTGCTCAAGGCAACAAATTATACTCAGACATTTCATTGCTGGTTTGAGTATATAGGAATTTGATAGTGGTATATTAAAGTCTTTCCTTCGCAGTATTTTGTAGTACTAGAAAATTGTTACATGTATACTGCTAGCAGCAGTTAGAACACAAACATTTTTGCTTTTAATATTTATAGGCTAGATTAGGGGCACATTTCCATCAACCAGTCAACATTACAGCCAGCAAAAGAGGCACATGAAAGAATGATATAATCACTGGGCTTTCTCGTACTTTTAAAACGTTCCTTAAGGTTAGTGAACAGTCTTTATTAACTATGAATTTTCTTCGTGTCTAATTTCATTGAATCAACAGTGCTATGATGCACAATAGGTTTTTGACATTTAACAGTACTTATTGTGTATTCTAAAGCAAGGATCCATGACTTCTATTAGGTTCTCAAAGGAATCTATGCATTTTTCCTCAAATTTAAGAGTCAACATTTTAAGACACACACTAAGCAGTTTGCGGCAGCTAAAATTGGCAGTGACTGCTTCCTATAATACGCTGGCCCACTGTACTTAGGTAAAGTGACTTCTGTGTTTCAAGGTGTCATGTTAGTAGTTAAATGAGGCATAGATTTAAGTTTAGGAATAGGCTTTGGAAGCATATATTTTATTTTATTGTCTCACATTTCTAATATTTGTCTACTTATCCCTTAAGATGTTTTGAACTTTTCCTCGTACTTTTTTACCTTAGTTTAATTAAGCAAGTTAATGTCAGAGATTAGTGACTGAACTTAACATTAACCATTTTGTACTTGCACAAAAATTTATTTTGTTTTTAATGAGTCACCACCTCAGTTCACTAAGAGAAGATCTTGAGAGGAAAGGATTAGAAGTGCAATATATATTTAAGGAACAAATTATTGTCCCTATATTAATGTAGGCAGGTGAAGCAGAAAAATCAAGGCAAGAATTTCCAGAACTTCCCTCAAACAATCTAATTTATTTTAAAAAGAATTTTTTTTAAGCAAAAAGCAAACTTTCTTGGTCAATATACCAGTTATTTTAAACATGTTGGAAATCTATGGGCTTTACCTGTCACACACTACTTGAGTGTACAACTTAAACTATAATTGTAAACTACTTAAGTTTGATAAAGTGGAGGCATTAAAGGTAGTATTTAAGTTATATTTTAAGGAACTGGAAATGTGGAATTCTGAATCATTTTATGTCTAAAAACCTGGCTTTTATCTTGCCCTGGTAAAATTTCCTGTGCCTCAGTTTACTCTAAACATGTAAATAATGCTTACTTTTTAGTGCTTTGCACTCCTGAATAAAGGGCATAGTATAAGCACAAAGTATTACTTAAATAATCAAATATCACACACCTTTGGTTCTTGGATGTGCAGTGACAATATTTTTCTCCCAGTGACTATTTTTTAAGTCAGTTTTTTAATGCTTTCAAAATTTGTAGAATTACCTTGTCTTTAAGTATGGTATCATCTCTTCTCGAAATGTATTTTACAGTTGCTTTTGTGTTCAGTGGGCTATAGAGTCCAAATCAAGAGTATTTGGGGAGAATAAAAAGCATTAAATTTTTATTTTTCCCAATATCTTTCATGTGTCTAAATATTTAGATTCTCTGCTTTTTCCTCCATGGAACAAAGTACAGTGGTAGTAGCTTACCAATACCATATATGTAAACTTTATTGCATGGATGGAATTCATTTAGATCTCTCAAATACTGTCATTTGGGGGGCTATTTAAATTATTTGTTTTTTAGTATAAAATGTTATTTGATAATGTGCGGTTAAATTCTGTTTAGAAAGTGACTGAAGATGGTAAAGGAACTCATCAGAATCAGAGTTCTTAGGTTCTCTGGTAACTGGTGTCATATATTTTTTTAATGATATCCAGCACTTCTGAAGCTATTGGGAAAACATGAAGAATTGAGGTTATTCTTCTTGGGTGACACTATAAAACAAAGTAAAATTTAAAATAGAAGCCTTCCTGGACAAAATAAATTGCTAAATAGAGATAATGGAATCTGACAAATTGCAGGACCCTGGTAAATTTAACTCTAAAGATCTATCTAGATTTTAAATCGTGCATATATCTTACTTAATCCTCATGGGTTTTGTTTGGTTTTAATCCTCATGTTTCTGCTGTTAAGAAATTAGAGGTTAATAAATTGATATGCATATATTTTTATATGAAGGGTTCTAGTTTCTAATTTCACTTCTATCTCAAAAATATTAAACTCAAAAACAGGGTAAAAGTCTTCAACTACTGCCACAAGTTCAGTTTCATACTATTGTTCCAAGAAAGAAGGAAATTTGACTTATCTGCCTAAAACATGTTGTTTTTTTAGGACAGGGTACTATCCCAAATAAAGTGTTCAAATACCATGGCAAAAATAAAACCTAAGCTTTAAACCACAGTAGATTAAAAAACAAAGAATTGTATTATTTTTCTAAAAAAAAAAAGTCTATTTCGTCAGATGTTAATTCTAAGAATTTCTTCAAATCATATAGTAATTTGTCACCAATAGCTTTGAGAACTTATATCCATCCTCCCTATAATAGCCTGTTTTGAGAGGAAGGGATGCCTCTTGGATTAGGAAATGCACAAAGCAAAATTATGAAGGCGATCCTGGCTTCAGTAGATACAGTTTTAAATAGGAAGTCAGGAAACGAAATTGTCCACTAAAATTCCCAAATCAGCAACCTGTCAAAATGAACATTATAACAAATGCCCAACCGAGCAGTTCTAACTAATGGGATGTATTCTAAGACTAAAATTGACCATCTTTGAAGAGATGTCCTGTGTGTCTCCCAATTTTGTCAGTTTTTATTGTTCCTTTTTTATATCTTTATTCTACAAAATAATCATTTTTTTCTAGGGTACATAGGATATCTAAGTTTTAAAGATTTTTAAAGATGAGGATTTGAAAAGCTTCCAATGTTTTTTTTGTTAAAAGGCTCTATCTTCCTCAACAAAATGACGACTATTTTCAGATCCGCACACCATAGGTAAGACAATGTGGTAGAAGTTGGGTATATGATAGCTACACAACAGTCAGCAAAGGGATAGCCTGCACTGGGGAAACTTCCGAGGAACCTGCGCGTTATTTCCTAAAGTTAGTGCGTGCAAGTCTTTCTCCGGGACTTGTGCAGGATAATGGAATTGTGGCACAGATTTGGGGGAATAGCAAGTGAAATGGTATGAAGATTGCAGAGAAAATGATCTTGAAATATAGCAAGAAGAAGAAACCAGTCTTTTCCCCTCTACTTTACTGTGGGACTATTTGGGTCAAGAAGTTGCTATGACAAAGATCTCTGTGCCAGGCCAAGACTGGCCAATTGAAACAGTTCTCAAAGAGTTTAAATAGATAGACTGTGTATGATGCCTATTTTTTCCTCTTTTCTTTTACTCTCTTAATGCCCTTACTTCTAAAATAACTCATCTGTTTTGCTTTATGACCAGCTTTAAACCCAGTTTAAGAATAATAGCCACACTAGAGCTGATAGGAAAGAGCATTGAAATACATTCTAATTATGCTAAAACTATTTAATTCTAAAAATTGTGTCTTAAGTTTTAAAAGTTTCACTTGGAGGATATTTCTAGAAAAGGCATATTGAACATAGATGGGAAAGTATAAAATATTTCTGATAGGTTATTCAGTATTATTCAACATTTAATTTCATGTTTGTTGCTGTACCACAAAGATGGTGTCATTCTTGGATTAAAATGTTGGATTTCTTGTTAATATGCTTAAAAATGTAACCAGTGATAACACCGTTAGCATTTTTTATTATAGATTATATTTTATTTCAATAAACTTTGATATTTAGAACAAATAGTCTTTCTGTGATGTATATTTATCTCATTAAGTTATTTTTTTTTAAAATCCTCACCCAATGATGTGTTTTTTATATTGACTTTTAGAGAGAGGAAGGGAGAGAGACAGAAACATTGATGTGAGAGAAACATGGATCAGTTGCCTCCCATAAGCACCCCAACTGAGGATCAAACCTACAACCTACATATATACCCTGACTGGGAATCAAACTCACAACCTTTTGTTGTACAGGACAGCGCTCCAACCAACTGAGCCACTCGGCCAGGGCTCATTAAGCTACTTCTTTTTTTTTTTTTTTTAAGCTACTTCTTATAAATGTAAGATGACTGGGGAAGTGGGGAATTGACTTATTGATTCAAATTTATGTTAGAATACTTGGACCAATTCTTGACAAAGACAGTTCCCCCACCCCAGGCAGTGAGTAATGAAACAATTAACTGTAGACCATATAGTTAATTACCTGATCCCAATGATAGATTTGTTTGTTATATCTGATACTTCTCTTGGAGGACTTAAGTTAGAAAGAGCTGAAAATGGATCAATTTCTCTTTATACCAAGCTAACCATAATGTAACCATTTTGTACAACAATTTAATGTCCAAACCAGCTAATACCTGATATTTCTCTGTGAAAGCTTTTGTAGACTCCCCAGCCCTCTAAGCAGAATTATTCATTCCATATAGTGTTTTACTGAACTCCCCCCATTTTAGCACTTAAGCTAGACTGTGAGCCTTTTAAGGACACAGATCACGTCTTATTCATCTTGGCACATTACATAATCATTAGTACTTTAAATAAACTCGAATATCTATTTATAGGAATGTTTAAAGAATATCTATATTATATAGTTACTAGAGGTCCGTGGGGTCCCTCCACCTGGCTGGTGATCAGGGCCAATCAGGACCATCTCGCCCAGTCCCGATCTGGGCCAGTGGCTGGGGAGGGACTGCGGGAGGACTCCAGGGCATGTCCAGCCCATCTCACCCAGTCCCCATCAGCCGGACCCCAGCAGCAAGCTAACCTACCAGTCGGAGCATCTACCCCCTGGTGGTCAGTGCACAACATAGCAACTGGTCGGTCGACTGCTGGGTCGGACACTTAACATATTATGCTTTTACTAGAGGCCCAGTGCACAAAAAATCGTGCACTAGAGTGGGGTTCCTTCAGGCCGGCCTGCCCTCTCTCACTTCCTGGGAGCCCTCAGGGGATGTCCTACTGATGGCTTAGGCCCATGGGGAACAGGCCTAAGTTGCAGTCTGGCCTCCCTCTGTGGGAGGTGACTGTGCCAATCAGGGGAAGGCGCTGCCCCCATCACCCCACCGCTGCTGCCGCTGCTGGCCACAGCAGCTGCCTGCCCTCAGCCCTCGCAGCCGCTGCGATTTTGTCCGGAAGGACGTCTAGCTGTCTGATCTAATTAGCATATTGTGCTTTTATTATTATAGAAATATATACATTGTAACTCATGGCGCGGAATGCTCGGCACACACTTTCCCTCCAGCCCCTGGTCTTGGAGACCTCATGTCCTTCCAAGGCTCTGCTCACCCTCTTCAGCTGCCACACAGAGTAAATTGCATCGTGTGTGTGGAAACCTTTGCAGGCTCCATGGGTGTGTCTTTACTTTGCTGCAGTTCTGATTACCCCGACATAAGGAGAGACACCCTCATTATCAGGTAACACCATCGGGGTAAGACCCCTGCTCAGCCTACTGCAGCGGTTTTGAATAGGCCATGGGTCGCCTTAGATGGTTTGGCTTAGTGCCGTGGTCAGCAAACTGCGGCTCGCAAGCCCCTTGAGTGTGGCTCTTCCTAAGCCTTAGGAGCACCCTAATTAAGTTAATAACAATGTACCTACCTATATAGTTTAAGTTTAAAAAATTTGGCTCTCAAAAGAAATTTCAATCGTTGTACTGTTGATATTTGGCTCTGTTGACTAATGAGTTTGCCGACCACTGGCTTAGTGGATAGAGCCACAGCCTGTGGACTGAAGGGTCCTGGGTTCGGTTCTGGTCAAGGGCACATTCCTGGGTTGCAGGCTCAATCCCTAGTAGTGGGCATGCGGGAGGCAGCAGATAGATTCTCTCTCATCATTGATGTTTCTATCTCTCCCTCCCTCTGCCTTCCTCTCTGAAATCAATAAAAATATATTAACAAAAAAATAAAATAAATTGGCCATGAATCAAATGTCGCTGCTCTCCATCCAGTCCCCCCACACCCTCTTTTTTCTTCGCACCCCCCCCCCACACACACACGTCTGTAAAACGGGGTCAGGATTTCTACTTCAACCAAGGGGACACTTCTGCACGGCCCTCCTTCCCCACCCATCTCTGTCCGCAGTCCTGTGGGCTCTCTCCCTCCCTCCCCTCCATCTAACTTGGTGGGCCCTGCTCTGCCCCCTCCTCCTGTGACCTCCTATCTGTAGCCTCTCCCTTTCCCCTCTGGGGGTGGAGCTCCCCAAAGGCTGTGCGGGGCGGGGCTGTGTGGGTGGGGCTGTGCTTGGCGAGCCCAGGTAGGGCCTTGGAGGAGAGCTGGGGTGACGGGTCACGGGGAGGAGGAGGGAGGGACGTGGAGCCTGTTCCGTGGAAGAGGCACCGGGTTACTCGGCTGCCCCCACCAGCAGCTTTTCTAGGCCCCTGCGCAGCTGTCACCATCCGCCCCTCGCTGCCTCCCACTTCCTTTCAAGTTTTGGACTTGGTTTCTCTGACTCAGCCCCGCCCCACTTTCTGCTGCGTCCCTGGGAGCCCTAGGCGCCCCTTGGGCCTCCGACAGGCACACCTAGCCCGTCCCGGTAATGGTGCTACCTACTCTCCTGGAGTAGTTAGTGAAACTTAACAAATAAAAAGAAGCAGCTCTGCCCTGACCGGTTTGGCTCAGTGGATAAAGCATCGGCCTGCGGACTGAAGGGTCCCAGGTTCGATTCTGGTCAAGGGCATGTACCTTGGTTGCGGGCACATCCCCAGTGGGGGGTGTGCAGGAGGCAGCTGATCTGATCGATGTTTCTCTCTCATCGATGTTTCTAACTCTCTGTCCTCCCTTCCTCTCTGTGGAAGATCAATAAAAGATATTTTTTTTAAAAAGCAGCTCTGAAGACTATAACTTGCGCACTGAGCATTCTCTCAGTCCTTCCCCTGAGGTTCTGATCAGGGGGTTGGGGCGCCTTCCCCTGTCAGGAACAGAGCAGGGCGGATAGAGAGGTTGTGGCCCCGCCCCCTGTCAAACACAGAGCCACAGGGCAATCAGGGGATCGGGGAGCTCCCCCCCTATCAGGCACAGAGCAGGGCCCGTGGGGGGGGGGGGGGGTGG
>NW_005871071.1:174401-231577 GCF_000147115.1 Myotis lucifugus | reverse complement strand
AGCAGGGCTTATCAGGAGGCATCTTCAAGTGAGAAGTTCTTGTTGGCCGAAGGGACCTTGCAGCTTAACAGGCCCATGGCTCTCGGGATCAAGCATAGTCGCCTCCCACGCCACCCTTCTTCGCTCCCGCGTCCCCCCTCCGCCCAGGGCTCGGGCCAAACCCTGGGAGCTTCCTGATGGCTCTCACCTCACACCTCACTTTCCAGTTCAACCCACCAGAGCCTGCAGCAAGCTAACCTATTGGTTGGAGCGTCTGCCCCCTGGTGGTCAGTATGCATCATAGCGACTGGTCAAGCAGTCAAACTCCTAGCGAAACTCCTGTTAAGGGGACAATTTGCATATTAGGCTTTTATTATATAGGTCTAGAGGCCCGGTGCACAAATTCATGCACGGATGGGGTCCCTTGGCCTGGCCAGCAATCAGGGTCTATCGGGGCTGTCTTGCCCAGTCCCAGTGGGGCCACTGGGGCCAGTGGGCGGGGGGAGGGGAAGGACCGAGGGAGGTTGGCTGTGGGAGCACACTGACCACCATGGGGCAGCTCTTGCACTGAGCATCTGCCCGCTGATGGTCAGTGCACATCATAGCAACCGGTTGACCATTCGTTTGACGGGTCCTAATGGTCACTTAGGCTTTTACATATATAGATTGCTTGCCTGTGCTTTAAATAAGATAAGCGAGTTGGGTTATTGAATCCATTTTCTCCTTTAGCATAAAAGTTATGTGCATTGCCGAAACCGGTTTGGCTCAGTGAATAGAGCGTCGGCCTGCGGACTGAAAGGTCCCGGGTTCGATTCCAGTCAAGGGCATGTACCTGGGTTGCTGGCATATCCCCAGTGGGAGATGTGCAGGAGGCAGCTGATCGATGTTTCTCATCAATGTTTCTGACTATCTCTCCTTTCCTCTCTGTAAAAAAAAAAAAAAAAAAAAAAAAAAAATTAAAAAAAAAAGTTATGTGCATAGAAGGAACTAAAGTCCTTAATCCTTTATCCACCCCCTCCTCTCTGATTTTCCCTGGGTATCATCCTGCATCCTCTTAGGGAAGGACACTGGGGAAGTAGCAGCCTCAGCAAAACTAAAGTAAGCAACATTGCTCTCCTCCCATTTCATAGCCCTCTTCTGGGTCTCTTTCCTCACTTTATATTATCCTACACGGAAGCACTTATTAATTTGTTGGAGCTGAAATTTGAAGGCAAGCAATATGATTCATAATCGTTTTTTATTACAAATAATACCCGGGAAAGGACATAAATCTAGGCAAGGTCTCTGTTCAAATTCTTATTCTGGACTTTTTAAGTCACTTTTGATTTAAACCCTGCAGAAATCTTCAAAACTGGGCCTACTAGTCTTTTTTGTACTCTGTAGTCTTAGATCAAGTTAATTCTGCACAGCTTGTTTTCTCATCTCTAAAATAGAATAATTTTTACCTCTTAAAATTGTTGCAATGTATAGTGTCATATACATAATAAAGTCAATAAATTGTAACATTGTTAATAACAGACTAGGGACAACTTTTTAAAATTATTTTTTATGTGCTTTATTTTTTTAAAAATATATTTCGAACCGTGACCATCTGGTTCACAGGTTAACACTCAACCACTGAGCCGTGCCAGCCAGGCTTTTTTTTTTTTTTTTTAACCAAGCCAAGAACTTTAAATGAGAAAAAACTTTGATTATGGAGACTCAGAGGAGTGGCCGCAAGATGGGCGCAAGCCCACCAGAGGCTGGTGTCTGAGTCAGCTGCTACTCGGGTCCCCAGGACAATCCGCAGGCCCGTAAGGGCCCTGAGCTGTGTAAAGTTGGTCCAACACCAACTGAATTCTCAGAAAAACTTTTAGCCCCCAAACCTCCAACTGGTAACTTCTGCCTGCTGGGGAAGCAACCGTCTGGTCTCAGAAACCTTCCTGTATCTGGCCTCCTTCCCCTGCAGATTCAACTTGACACTTGATAAATCAGTTCTTTCTTTCCTGTGGAGATTTTAAGGAGGGGAAGAGGAGAAGCAAAGCTGCCACCTTTAGGGGAAAAAAAGGCTTTTCAGTCCTATTTTAAAAGACAAAACCTGGTGTTAACAAATGAATTAATGGCCCATTAATATACCACCAAAAATATGTTGGAAGTAGAAGTGTATTTTCAATTAATACCTACAATATGCAAAGCACAGTGCTAACAACTTTGGGGTATCACAAATGACATAATTCTTGGTTTTGGTGTTAGGAAGAATCTTGTCTCAGAAAAAAAGTAATTCAAGGTACTTTTTTGTTTCTTCTACATATACTTTTATTTCAGGGAGAGAGTGAGGGGGAGGTAGAAATGTCGATGATGAGAATCATTGATTGGCACACCTTCTATTGGGGATCCAGCCTGCAACTCGGGCATGTGCCTGACCCGAATGAACCATGACCTGCTGGCTCAGTGTTGGCCAGCCGGGCCGTAAGGTAAGCTTCACTGAGAGGTTCCTGTTGGCCGAGGGACACTGCAGCTTAACAGACTGTCTTCATTAAAAGAACATATGTCTTATTACAGAAGTAATTTAAACAGAACATTTAGAAGATAGATGAATTCTATTCCTAAGCATTTTTAAGTTAATTCAAACAGGAGGCCATTAGACGGAGGTGGCTACAATGCCCTGGCAGCCTACAGAAGCAAACCAAAGCCTAGGGCTCAATCCAAACAGCCATCTGGGCTTTCCTAAATGAGGCACCTGTTTAAGCGATAGCCAAATAATTTTCTTGTTTTGTTTTGGCATCTTCCCCATAAAGATCTTAACTCTAGTTCATGACAGTGGTTAGGAGCTACCTGATTCAAACTGTTTGCCCAAATTCTTAAAAATCCCAATATGCTTCAGGTTATCTACCAACAGTACGCACTCAAATTCATTGAAAGCAGAGACTTGAACAGATATTTGTACACCAACGGTCACAATTTTTTAAAATTGATCTGAGAGAGAGAGGAGGAAACATCTATTTGTTATTCCACTTATTTATACATTCATTGGGTGATTCTTGCATGTGCCCTAACTAGGCATAGAACCTGCAACCTTAGTGTATTGGGACAGTGCTCTAAACAGCTGAGCTACTCGGCCAGGGCCCACAGCAGCAGCATTCAGAATAGCAAAGGTAGAAACAACATTTAAATGTCCCTTGATGAATATACAAAAGTGGCACACACATAACAAGGACATATTCCTCTGCCTTTAAAAGAAATGACATTCCGACATGCTACAACATGGATGCACCTTGAAGACATTATGCCAAGTAAAAATTCTTCTTAAATACCTGGGTGCTTGCACCATATAGGCCTAACTTTGGGACCCCACCTGCAACACCACCTCCTGAAATGAGATAATTCTGACTTAACTGACCTTCTCTCAGGATGAAGAGACTGGTTCAGTGAGAGATGAAACAATCTACCAACTCAGCTTCTGGACTGTGAAACTTATTAGGGAAGTTTCAAGGGCAGGAATGATGGGTAGCAGAACATGCCACCCAAAATATGCCTCTTTGGCATAAGGGTTGTTTTGAGTTAATTATTTAAAGAAACTGCAGTCATAAGAGAAGCTCTAAAAACACAGAAATTACCCTTTTTGTAAGGAGTAAAAAACACAGGAGAGTTGTACACTAAATGGGTGAGGTATATGAAAAACACAGGAGAGTTGTACACTAAATGGGTGAGGTTTTTTTTTTTTGGATTATATTTCAATAGAGCGGTTTTGAAAAAATCCTCAGCAAAATTTTAGTAAATCAAATTCAGATATGTGTGATATATACCACACATATATTTTCCCTGTATGCAAGGTTGATTTAACATTAATATCAGTTAATGTAATTCACCATATTAACAGAATGAAGGAGAAAATCCATATGATCACCTCAATAGAAACAGAAGAAGCAGTTGATAGAATTCAATAACTATCCTATATAATACAAGGCCAACCTCCCACATCCCTTCCCCCTGGCTGGCCTGGCCCAATTGGCCCTGATCAGGGCAGGTCACCAGAACCCACCTGTGCACGAACTTGTGCACTGGGCCTCTAGTTTATAATAAAAACTCTTAGCATATTAGGAATAGAAAGGAGCTTCCTCAACCTCATAAAGGGTATAAATGAAAAACTCGACATCATACTTAATATTGAAAAAAACTAAATGTTTTTCCCCTAAAATTGGGAACTATTCAAAAGTGTCTGCCCTCACTACTCCCAATCAACATTTTATTGGCTACTAACCAATGCAAAACAGCAAGGGGGGAAAGACATTTTGATTGGAAAGGAAGATATACTGTTGAGTTGGCTTTCAGAAGACACAATGGTGTACAAGGAAAACCCTGAAGCATCTAAAATAAAGGGCCAATATAAAAATATCAGTTATGTTTCTCTGTACTAGCAATGAACAATAAAAAGTTAACCATTTTAGATACCGCTTAAAATAGCATTCAAAATATTAAATATGCACCTATGAACCCTCTGGGGAACTTCTGCAGAAAAATATTCCTAGGTCCCACTCATGAATGTTTGGTGTTAGAAAGGACCCAGGCTTGAGAGCTACTGGCTCATCTCACCCAGTCAAACCTCAGACTTTGTCCCGTCAGCAATGGTACCAGTTCTCTAGTTAACCAGCAACCTTTACAGATGAACTTTTTCTCTTTTGTTTTAAAATCAGAGAGCATAACAGGACAAGAGAAATAATGAACAGAATCTTTTCAGTATTCCATACATATTTTCCCATTTAAATCCTTACAATAGCCATGTCAGGTAAGCCAAGTTGATCATAGATAGCATCCTGAGCCAAACCAGCTAGAGCTAAAAATATTATTTTTTAAAGAAAAGAATGTCAATTCTTTAAAAAAAAAAACAAAAAAAAAAACCCAAGTGCTTTAGAGGAATGCCAATTAAATTCGTTGGAGGTACTGGATTCTTTAGGTAAGGAATTGGAATAGATGAAGTTCTTTATAAAGGATGCAAAGTAAGCCCTGGCTGGTGTAGCTCAGGTGGTTGGAGTGTCGTCTGTACTCAAGGTTGCGTGTTTGACTCCCAGTCAGGCACGGCAAGTAACCTAGGTCGCCAGTCGGGCGTATACGGGAAGGTAACCAATTGATGTTTCTCTCTCAAATTGATATTTCTCTCTCTCTCCCTTCCCCTATCTCGAAAATTAGTAAGTATGTCCTCGGGATTAGAAAAAAAATGCAAAATTTGACTTTTTCCATAAGGATTCAGTAGGTATTTAATTACTGGGACTGACTTAAGATTGGAGGAACTGAGTTAAGGGACAATCTAGCAAGGGATAGAAATACAGGCAGAGGGTCTTTAATTGTTCTTCATGTGTCTGAGAGTTTGGAAATTTTCCTTTGATACTGAGGCTTTCCTCTTTTTTTTAGCTATTTTTGCCACATGTAGTTTCTGGCTTCAGTGTCTTGCCCAAGCTTACTAAGACTGGCTCTTTCTTGAACCACTGTGAGCTGTTGCTCCTAAATCATCAAAACCTTCTACCCTGTGGTGAAACCTTTGGATTGTTCATCCAGTATGTGGGGAATAGCAAAATTTCTCCCTTTCTCTTGGTTTTGAGGAACCCAGCTTTCTTTATAAGATCTCTAAACTTGGTTTTCACAACTGACCAGCCAGATCTCTGTAACTGCTGCCTCTGATCCTTGAGGAGCTACTTCCAACATCACTGCCGTGTCAGAAGGTGGTTTTGTCAGGTTTTCTCAACTTAAAAAATTAGATTGTTGATTTGTTCAAATTTTTCTACACATATAGACAGTGTGGGTAATTATTTTTTCATCAGGTTGCCATGGTATAGCTTTTTCAAGAGCAGGTCACTTCTCAGATACCCATCTGAAAAAGGGGTAGGACAGTAACTGGTACCTATGGCTAGGCAGGATTCTTGAATATTAGGCAAGCAAGTGCACTCAAAATGCTTAGCATACTGCCCTGCACATACTAGGTGTACCAGTTAATAATGCGGATTTTTTTCAATAGATGGAGTTACACATTATGTTTATATGTGATTTGATATGTATGCTATTTTGTTATATTGACAGCAAGCTTCAGAACTTCATGTTAAATTTTGTGAAGGTGTTAACATCATAGATATTTTTACGCTTAAAAATTTTGAATTTCGTGCCAAAAAAAGGGCATTTGCGGGAAGTTTTAATTCATTACTTATTTTTTAAAAAAGTTATCGTATACTTTGGGAAACTTATAGTGAACATGCTCCATCTCAAGATACTTGTGAACGCTGGTTTAAACGCTTTAAAAGTGATGATTTCGATGTGAAAGAAAAAGAACGTCCAGGTCAACCGAAAAAGTTTGAAGGCCAACAATTACAAGCATTATTGGATGAAGATGCGTGTCAAATTCAAAACAACTTGCAGAAAGATTAAACGTTGCTCAGCAAACAATTTCTGGTCATTTACAAGCAATGGGGAAGATTTTAAAGGAAAGAAAACGGGTGCCACATCAACTGAACGAAAGACAAATGGAAAACTAAAAAGTCATCAGTAAAATATTGCTTCAATGGCATGAAAGTTTTTTTTTGCATCGAATTGTGACCGGTGATGAAAAGTGGATTTGAGAATCCCAAATGCACAAAATCATGGGTTGATCCAGGTCAACCATCAACATCGACTGCAAGGCCAAATTGCTTCAGAAAGAAGACAATGCTCTGCGTTTGGTGGGATCAGGAAGGTGTGATGTATTATGAGCTTCTAAAACCGGGTGAAACCATTAATACTGATCACTACCGACAACAAATAATCAATTTGAACCACGCTTTGATTGTAAAACGAGCAGAATGGGCCAGAAGACACGGCAAAGTAATTTTGCTTCATAATGCACCATCACACACTTCAAAACCAGTTAAAGACACGTTAAAAGATCTTGCCTGGGAAGTATTAACCCACCTGCTGTATTCACCAGACCTTGCTCCCTCAGATTACCGCTTATTCAGATCGATGGCACATGCACTTTCTGAGCAGCACTTCAAAACGTACGAAGCAGAAAATTGGGTCTCTGAATGGTTTGACTCAAAACAAGATAAGTTCTATTGGGATGGTATCCACAAATTACCTGAAAGATGTGGGAAATGTGTAGCTAGCAATGGACATTACTTTGAATAAAGCACTTTTGATGTTTCTCTTGAAATTATCGTGTTTTATTACAAAATCCGCATTAACCAGTACACTTAAACTGCTTAGCAGATGTTAGCAACAATGTACCATCAAACCTCAATTCTCGAATGTCTCCCATCTCGAACAATTAGCTTCTCAACCTGACAGCCCTTTCATGCTGATAGCTATATTATCAGTCACAAGTCTCTCAGGTGACAAAGGAGAGAATGTGTGCATGTGACTCAGTTTACCACTGTTAAAATCTCAGGATATTGTGCTGTGAATATTTTCATGGTTTTTTTTGCTGCTTATTATTATTGTTTCCTTTTTTAAAATATATATTTTTAGGAGCAGGGGGGTTAGAGATCAACCCAAGGACTTGTATGCATGCATATTTGCATAACCAATGGACACAGACACAGGGGCGGTGGGGGCTTGTCCTGGGGTTTGGGAGTAGTGGGGGGGGGGGTCAATCAGGGAAAAAGGAGACATATGTAATACATTAAACAAAATATTTTTTATTTATTTCAGAGAGGGAGAGATAAAAACATCAATGATGAGAGACTCATTGATTGGCTGCCTCCTGCAAGCCCCCTATTGGGGATTGAGCCCGCAAACTTGGGCATGTGCCCTTGACTGGAATTGAACCCAGGGACCCTTCAGTCTGCAGGCTGACATGCTATCCACTGAACCAAACCAGCTAGGGCAATTTTCATTTTTTATTGTACATTTCCTTTTTGTTAAATTTTCATTTACATTTCATGTCCTTTTTGTTTTTAAAGTGTTTATTTATAGACAGTATATTAGACATGTACTATACATAAGAAAGGTTAAAACAGGACCATTTGGGGGTCTGGAAAGTATTAATTCAGTTTATATTGTTGCTAATGGGAAAAAATGATTCAGTTTTCAAATAGCCTTCTGGAATGAATTAAGTTTGTAAAACAAGGTTCCACTGTAATTGCTTGTAATCGTTCCACTCTATAAATGAGCAAACGGACTAGAAGTGATATAATAACCCAAGTTACAAAGAGAAGGCAAAGCTGAAATTAGTTCATTCCTATACTGAGGTGTCTACGTGCCATTCTACAGTGTGGGGATCAGGAAATGAAGTAACACCCCCCCACACACACTCCACTTGCTTCCACAGTTGTAGGGTTAGGAAGGGCAGCAAAGGCTCTATGAGATCCAGAGAATACACAAAGTGCCAGCTCTCCAAAGGGCCAAAGACCAGGGTGTGGTGGCTGCCGAAAGCACTCAGAAGTCTGAGCCATCTCATGGGCATGACCACATCCACACAGTAACATTTGTAAGAACTTGAATAAAGACTCCTCTTCAAATAAAAAGGTGACCTCAGACCTGAGATCTGGAGGTTAAGCAACTTGTAAAAGATCACAGAACTAATAAATGGTGGAGGAAGAATTTGAACTTGGATAGTTGAACTTCCTCCCATCTTTTACTTTGTATGAACATACAAGATTGCTTAACTTACCAAGAACCTAGGACATATGGATTATGTATCACTGATTTATATGAAGGTATATGGGAGGCTTTAAGAGACGGTCTTCAGAATTTACCTTCAGGGGCTTCTTAGAAAAGATGCCTTAAAAAAAAAGCCCTAAGATTAGTGGATGCATCTCTAACACTTCAAAAAAGACTGTACTGTCCAGCTACTGAGGTGAAGAGTCAAACTTAGACTTATTCTCAGGAACAAAGACCAAAAGACTGCCTTTATTGCTCTAAACCTTGTCCATTACTTTGGGTTTAACTCCAGAGAGGGCTGGAGGACTAACGCCTAGAAAGCTGGAAACAAAGACACATACACTTCCAGGTGTGGACTTTTATTTTCACAAAAAGACAACATTGCCTTCCCACATACAAGTATTTACAAAACCCAACTGATTCACCCATCTAGAACCTGGGTTTTTTCCACTTCTCAACATGGTTGGGAACATGGAAACATTAATACCCACATAATTCCCAGAGTTGGAATTTATCCATCAAACAGTACAGATTACCTAAAAGTGCACTTACCTGCACAACTCATCCTAAGAACCTCAGTGATACCAACCTCACCGCCAAGGTTTCACTAACCTGTCTGGTCTCACACCATGCAAACCTGAACAAGGATGCTGCTATGCTAAACTGAAACTCGGTTCTCAGGTTCTCCTTACAGTTAAGAAGGTTCTCAACGCTTTAGCAACTATACAGAATATGAAGGTTTATTTCAAAAAGAGTACATTCTTTAAAACCAGGGTACACAGATGTACTTCATGTAACAGTACCTTCTGCAAAAAATAGGTTACATAATACTCAGAAATGCAAGGAACAATTGTATTCTCTAAAAATTAGACAGCAGACCTTTTCAGCTTATACAGCCTTCAAAACGGAGGCTGAAAATGCTCGGTGACATGTAACTCTATAGCCTGATACCAGAGCCAGGCTGCAAATGAAACTACCACCACACAGCTGCAAACTACCCTTTCTATTCACACGGTAATAAAATGGTTTGATTACAATCTTTTCCAATGTGTCTCGGTGCTACAAGAAAAAAAAGTTGAATGATACACAAAACTATTAAAAGTTACAACAGAACTATTTAAACATCTTCTCCAAAATTGAGAAAAGCAATCATGGTAAAATTTAAAAAAGGGGAATAAAGAAAAGTCTGAACGAACTCTCAAGCAAGTCAGAGGTCCTCTTCATAAGTAGTCAAATAAAGTTTACTGGAGATTTCAATAAATTATTTTGAAACCATGGCAGAGAGCTAATTTTCAGAATCGTCGTGGAGGCCCGCTTTTAAATGGCTTAAATCCAGAGCCACTTCCTCTTGGTATGGAATTGCCACCGATTTGCACAATTCTATTAATTGGGGAGGCATTACTGAAAAAGGAGCAAAAGAAAAAAAAAGTCAGAGAACAAAAGGACAAAAAATTACAGTTAATACCTACAAAGTGCTTATAATTTATCAGGCACTATTCTTTGTACTTTACCCATATTAAGTAAGTTCTGTTTTCAATAGTCCTACCCATCCCACTTTACTGATGAACGATTTGCACAATTCTATTAATTGGGGAGGCATTACTGAAAAAGGAGCAAAAGAAAAAAAAAAGCCTTTTGGTGGATGGAACAAAACCAAAAGACAGAGCCATCTTATATTTTGGCGGGAAATTCACCCGCACTACCCATATTAAGTAAGTTCTGTTTTCAATAGTCCTACCCATCCCACTTTACTGATGAAGAGTCTGACATCTGGAGGTTAAGTAACTTGTTTAAGAGCATCGAGCTAATAAATGGTGGAGGGAGAACTTGAATTTGGGTAGTTGAACTTACCTCATAGAAAGCCATTTAAGGGTATACACATGAGTGGACTATAGCAGTGGTTCCCAAAGTGTGGTCCCCAAATCAGCATCAACTAGGAAGTTGAACCTCTGACATAGAGATTATTTTATATATATACTAGTGGCCTGGTGCACGAAATTCGTGCAGGGGGGCAGGGGATCCCTCAGCCCGGCCTACACCCTCTCCAATCCGGGACATCCCTTTTGCAATCCGGGACCGCTATCTCCTAACCGCTCACCTGACTGCCTGCCTGACTGCCCCTAACCATTCTGACTGCCGGCCTGCTCGCCCCCAACTGCCCCACCCCCACCAGCCTGCTCTCCCCCAACTGCTCCCCCCACCAGCCTGCTCGCCCCCAACTGCCCTCCCCTCCTGGCCTGATCGCCCCTAACTGCCTCTGCCTCGGCCCCACCGCCATGGTTTTGTCCGGAAGGTCTCCGGGAAGGTCTCCCAGTCTAATTAGCATATTACCCTTTTATTAGTATAGATATATATGAAAAAGACTCACCAAAAAACCCTAAATTTTGGGAGATAAAAACCTACAGTGAAATGGGTTTTATTAAGTAGAATAAAACCAGTTATAGAAAGGTCTGACTGCCAGGCTGAGGAAATCTGGATTAGCTCCTGTGACCTAGAGAAGCTGCTTGTGGTTCTGGAGCAAGTAAATGGTATAATAAAACAGTTTCAGCCCGGCGGGTGTGGCTCAGCGCTTGAACATCAACCCATGAATCAGGAGGTCATGGGTTTGATTCCCAGTTGGGGCATATGCCCAGCTTTCAGATTTGATCCCCAGTAGGGGGCATGCAGGAGGCAGCCTATTAATGATTCGCTCTCATTATTTATGTTTCTCTCTCTCCCTCTCTATGAAATTAAAAAAGAAAAAAAACCACACCATATATATATATTTTAAAGTTCCAGTGGTTAAATTTAGAAATAGTGTGAATAATGGAGCAGAAAAAAAGACTAATTTGGGAATATTGAATAGAAGCTGAAATGAGGAAGAAAGCATAGCTGTTAACAAATGTTTTTTAAAAACTGAACCATACTTAGAAATTTATACTAGGAATGAAGATAGACAAAGTTGAGGCCCATGGTTTTCCAGTCTGGGTGAATGAGGTATTAGTGGCACTGGCAAATTTAAAAAAGCTAGAGGCAATAACTGGGACATGAAGGTTTGAAACAGGAAAAGAATGAGTTGGATGTGACCTTGAATTTATGGAAACAGCAGGCCATTTACATGGAGATCACAATATAGAACTCCATTTGAAGAAGCCAGCAAATTGGATCAAAAAGGTAGAAAGGAAATTATGATGCATTAGAAAGAGTGTTTAAAAAACAAACAAACACAAAAAAGCAGTAGTGAGAAATAGTGCCCAAGACCTAAGATAATAAAGGACTCTATATTTATCAAGAAACGAAGGCATTGGTGACCTTCAAAAACCAAGGACAGAATGAGTGATGAGGCTGTGCAGGCACAAGTAGAAATAAACACTTAAATTTGATGGTAGATGCACCCAATAGAATAGTAGAAACTTGGGTTAGTAAGCCAACCCAATATGTCTTCTAAGACGAGTCAATGGGAAAGAAAGAAGAGCATGCAAGAGAGGAAGAGGCCAAAGACTTGCCTGCTGAAGGACCCTATGGGGGTTGGTGTGAAAAGAAAATAAAGCTTGCCTCTGAGCCTATGAACAGGCTGTGGGTTAAATGTCCACCAGTTTTGCTAGAGTTATTTGAAAAGGGAGGAAGCAGAACAGACTTTCAGTTTTCTTCTTCCTTTCTAGGAATTTTAGGAATGACAGATATTGAACAAGAAGATGGTTCCAACTTGAAATTAATGTTCATTATCTACCGGATTCTGACATACATTTCAGGCGTCTATCTAGATCAATATGCCAGAATGCCAATCAATTAACTTACCATGAGGAATATAAATGCGAAAATTAACATCAGTTGCCCTGCATAAAATCTCCTGGAGATTTTGAGTTAATATGGGGAAATAGTTGGGCAAGGGGTGTTGCTATCCAATCTCTCAGAAGCTATCATGACCTTTAAGGAAAGGATAAAGATATGGTTGTGTGCTGGCAGAAAATTTTTAACTAATTACCTACTTACCTTGTATGTTGGGCTATCATGTTTGCCCCTGACCGGCCATCACCCATTCGCCTTGCATCATGATAGCCAGGCCCTTGAGAAGGTGGGCCATGCCACTCTTTTCTTGGTCCGCTTGCATCCCGTCCATGTCGTTCAACCACACGTCGCTCTTCAGGATAGTGCTAAAGAAGGTCATATTAAAAGAGAAGTGATGACACCCTCAGCCTCACACCAATTTACTTGTGCTAGTATGCTTTTATTTATTTACTTATTTTTAATTTTTATTATTGATTTTAGAGAGAGGAAGGGAGAGAAAGACAGAGATGAGAGAGAGAGAGAGAGAGAGAGAGAGAGAGAAACATTGGTTTGTTGTTCCACTTATTTATCTATTCACTGGATGCTTCTTTTTTTTTTGGATGCTTCTTGTTATGCGCCTGACCAGCCTGACCAGGAATCAAACCCACAACCTTAGTGTATTGGGATGATGCTCTAGCCAACTGAGCTACCTGGCCAGGACACTAGAAGCAAATTAGTAAGATGTCTGGGAAGAAAAAAGAATTAATAATACTAATACAACAACAAATGTAAAGGGTTTCCTTCTATTGGGTTTCCTTCTATTTTGCATTAAGAAGCTACAGAAGGTGGGGTAGGGGGAAATGATTCAGCACTGTAACTTCCATTTCTATACCTTCTAGCACCCAAGTATTTTGTGAATGCTGAGTATTTCTGGATCTCTATATAATGCCTGGATCTATATATGTAAGAAAGCATAGTGAGAGGTCTTAACCTTAAGACAAATTAGGGTATATGATCAACATGTGAACAGCACATAAAAACAGGAGCTGTCATCTTATTTTATAGAGTACTAGTTAGTGCTATGGCTCTGACAAGGTCTTATATCCATGACTATAAAAAACAGAATACTGAACACAAAGAAACAAAAGCCACAGAACCTAGGAGCTGAGGAAAGAAGAGTCAAACTTTTTGATACTTAGCTCACAGAAAATAGAGCTAAAGGAACCCTAAAGAGAACACTGGTAGAACAACTTATTGACGAAAAATAGAATTTTCCAGGGAGGAACAGGATCTCTCCCAGGACATCTTCCCTAAATGAATATCTGAATGCATAGGGCTAGTCTATAGTACTGCCTTGGTTTCACTCTAACTACAGCAGGATATCTGATTATATACCCAGGCTTAAGGTTTACAGGTAAACAGTCAATAAAATGATCTACTGAATATTTCCACTTATTAGAAACATTAAAGCTGATAATGCCACCAGGCCCAAATTTATGTCATAAATGCTCTAAACTATCAGAAAGTATACAGTGGTATTAGCAAGAATGCCAAGGGATTAAATTTTTTTCTAGTAAAAAAAGTCCCTAAAAGCCCTGGCCCATTGCTCAGTGGTTAGAGCGTTGGCCTGTGGACTGAAGGGTTGTGGGTTCGATTCCTGATCAAGGGCACATACCTCATCGGGTGCCTGCAGGCCTAGACTCCAAGTGCGGCACCACAGTGTCTACAATGAGTGGTTTGCACTGCGGAGCACAGCTACTTAGGAGTGGCAAAGTGCCTTCTGGGGCAGCCAGGGAAATACTTTTGTTTGATAACTGGGGCTTGACTTTGTCAAACAGCTTTGTTGCACCTACCTTTGCTTTGTCAAATGTAAATCAGATAATAAACCTGAGTATCTTATTAAATTAAAAAAAAAAAAAAAAGGGGGCACATACCTCAGTTGCCCAGTAGGGGTGTGTATGGGAGGCAAGCAATCAATGTGTCTCTCTCATACAGATGTTTCTCTCCCCACCTCTAACTTCCACTCTCTCTAAAAATCAACAGAAAAAATATCCTCAGGGGACGATTAATAACAACTACAACAACAACAACAACAACAACAAAATGAACAAGAATTTCAGGGTTAATATCCAACTTCTTTGAATTACTGATGTTCAACTACTGACAGTAAAATATGAAAAATATGAAGATTTTTTACAGTAAACTAGTCTCCCAGTCATTCTAATCAACCAATCTAGGTCACATCAAAATGATAAGTCCTCGCCCTGGCCGGTTTGGCTCAGTGGATAGAGCATCGGCCTGTGGACTCAAGGGTCCCAGGTTCGATTCCGGTCAAGGGCATATACCTTGGTTGCAGGCACATCCCCAGTGGGGGGTGTGCAGGAGGCAGCTGATCAATGTTTCTCTCTCATCGATGTTTCTAACTCTCTATCCCTCTCCCTTCCTTTCTGTAAAAAATCAATAAAATATATTTTTTTTTAAAAAATGATAAGTCCTCTAAAGTGATTTCCGAAGAGTTGAGCATAAACCTTCATTAGCACTTACCTGTGCTCCACTCCCTCGGTCTGTAATGACCCTTTCTCCTTCTCTGTTGCCATAGCTGGAAGCGTTACTGCGACTCCCGGGTGGGGCCCCTCTTACACTGTGTCCTGACACTTCTCTCCCAGATCGCTCTGGCCTTTCAACTCTGTTAAACAAAACCCCAAAAGGTATGCGATCAAAATTCTATTTTAACTTTCTTTTAACCCAAATGCAATATATACCACCATAGAGGCATTAGAAACTACACAAATACCTTGCTTCCCGTTTGTCACTGGACATGCCTCCTTCACTTTTCCAGGTGGAGGTCCTAGAGGGAGTGGGCCCTGCTTCTCGTGGATGTCTCGGGTGAGTGATATCAGGCCTATCGTGAATGATCACAGTTCTCCTCTCTTCTCGCTCCCCTCGTACTTCACGCCTGTCTGTTTCTCTAAGTTCATTTCTTGGTGGTGGAGGCTCATTTCTCCTGGAATCACTGAAATTTTTGGGATACCTTTCAAAACCTGGATCTTCTCTTCGTGCAGTAGGACGTGTTTTTTTCCCGTCACTTTGACCAACAAAGCGTTCTCGCCTATTGTTTATCCAAAACAAAGAACATAGGTCCTCAGAAGGACTTACTTGGCCTTATTCTTCTTAACCTTATTTACAAAACCTACAATAGTTACATCTTCTGTAAAAATTAACTTAAGGCAAAGCCACCAAAATATCCACAATTATTGATTACTAGAGGCCTGGTACACAGATTCGTGTATGGGTGGGGTCCCTCAGCCTGGCCTGCACCCTTTCGCAATCTGCGACCCCTCGGGGGATGTTGGACTGCCAGGTTTCGGCCTGAGGGATGTAGCAGTGCCAAAGCAGCAGGTGGCCGGATAGGAGCCCCAGCCAGGGTTGGGCGCAGCTCCACCACCGCTCATCCCAGACCTGCTGCGCCTGCCGCCACCACCTTGTAGCACTGCTACAGAGGCAGGAGAGGCTCCCATCGCCAGCTGAGAGCCTGGCTTTTGGCTGAGCTGCGCTCCTGCTGCGGGAGCCCACTGACCACCCGGGGGCAGCTCCTGCGTTGAGCATCTGCCCCCTGGTCGTTCTGGTTGTTTGGTTGTAATGGTCACTTAGGCTTTTATATAGATAGATAACTCATAATCTCTTAAACTGAGGTAAATGTCTGGCATGATGGTTGGTTTTTTAGCATCCAGGAGGGATTATGTCAAACATTCAAGGCACTACCAACCTGAAGGATATTTCACTGCTCTTAACAATTGAGGCACATCCAAAGCTAATAGTACTCCCACTTAGTTTTAAAGGTTAAGATAAAGCCAATCCTTTCCGGCGGTGCCTTTCGCTAAGCATCTCCTCCATCCCTCTCCAGAAGAGAAGAGGAAACAAAAGAAGAAACACCTGGTGCAGAGCCCTAATTCCTACTTCATGGATATAAAATGCCCAACCTGCTATGAAATCACCACTGTCTTTAGCCATGTGTGTTGATTGCTCCACTGTTCTCTGTCAGCCAACAGGAGGAAAAGCAAGGCTTACAGAAGGATGCTCCTTCAGAAGGAAGCAGCACTAGAAGCACCTCAAATCAAGATGAGTGGGAAACCATCCCAATAAACACATTTTGGATTAAAAAAAAAAAAGAAGAAGATAAAGCCAACCTACTTAACGTTGTTATGGTGGCCTATCAAACTAATTTTTAATACTGAATCATATTCCCAGGAACAAAACTGAACATGCAAAAAGAGAACAGATAAAATCGCTGTGCTGTGTGCTGGGAGCTGGAGAATTTTGCCAAGATAATCTGGGCCTACATAAGATTTGGGAGTTATCTGTCTGAGATAAGCCCAGAAAACAGTAACTCAGACCAAAAAAATGTTCTGTTCACCAGTATCCCCAAAAGGAGACTTCACTCCAACAAGTAGTATATGAAAATGAATCTACTGTCTCTATTTTCCTAAAGCCTTTTTATATTTTCTAAATTAATGAGTGCTAAATACAGTTACTCAGTTTTAAATGCCACCACTAGGGGAAAGAGAAATGAGTGAAGAAATAATTGTTTAATATATTTGCAGCTACAGTAGAAGAAATAAATCTAATACATTAATTCATATACTAGTAAAGCCATCTAGTATAAATTGTGATGTTACCTTGAAGTTTTATCATGTTATCCAAGATACAAATTTATTCTTTGTTTAAATCTGGGTTATTATGGCAATTTTTAGTTGATTAGTTGTTTTTCCTTGGCTACCTCTCAATTTTCTTCATATTACAATCCTCTTTAGCTGTCCCTTATAAATTCTGTATTATAAAACATGAGCGATTTGAATGACTGAGAGAAGTTGCTGCCATTCACAGGCATTATTTGGACAGTTCACAGAACTCATGAATAAAATGAGGGCGTTTTGTGTTTGTGGTTTTGTGGTGTTTTTTTTTAAGATTTTGTTTTTTTAGAGAGAGAGGGAGAGGGAGAGGGAGAGAAACATTGATTGCCTACTGCATGCCCTGACTGGGGATCGAGCCTGCAACCCAGGCATGTGCCCTGACTAGGAATCAAAATGGCAACCTTTTGGTGCACAGAACTATACTCAACCAATGGAGCCACACCAGCCAGGATAATGGTGTTTTTTAAATTTTTATTTATGTTCTATTTTATTATTTATGTTGCATTTTTATATTTAGAAAGGAGAATACAGGGCATAACATAAAGTAAAGGAAAACAAAGGTCTGCAACTGGATTGATGACTTTTCCATGGAGTATGATAACTGCTATGTAAATTATTTTAGTAAATTCGACATTTGAAGGGAAGACTTCTTCTATCAGCAAAAGGATCAAACATCACATTTTTGAAGCCTAGAACTTATTTAAATTAAAAAAAAAAGTTGGTCTAAAATCATTATAAAGAATGCATGGACATAGGTCTACCAGTTGAACTGTCCATTAGAGTAAATCCTGACTGGACAAGTTAGCTGTGGTTGACCCCTGTGTGGCAGTACAATGTCTTTTGTCTTACTGCAAAAGGACAAAAGCTGCTAGGAAGTTTAGGTTCTTTAGAATAGAATTTTTAAATAGGCAGTTTAGT
Organism: Myotis lucifugus; assembly: GCF_000147115.1. Classification (NCBI taxonomy): domain Eukaryota; kingdom Metazoa; phylum Chordata; class Mammalia; order Chiroptera; family Vespertilionidae; genus Myotis; species Myotis lucifugus. Next base: position 213,641 of record NW_005871071.1, on the reverse strand, counting down.
CTTTGAGGGTTTCTCGAAGTGTAGAAAGTCATCATGTAAACACTACATGTCTAATCATTTTAGAGTGGTGGCCGTTCTCTCTTCAGGAGTTGGTCCACAAAGTGAATTTCAATGATTCATGTTTTCCATGGTCGTTTCTGAATATCTTTCCCACGAGAGAAAGGAAAAGGGAAAGAAGAGCTACACTGAATTTGGGACCTGTTGGCCAACGGGAATGTCACTCCATGGAAATACAGGTTCTCCATGGAAATACAGGTTCTCCATGGAAATACAGGTTCAGCTTGTTCACACTTGTTACTGTGTAGCTTCTAAGCTTGGTTCTTAGATCTGTTTCATATTTTAAACTAGTTCCATTTCACAGTTCTAATTATTCAAACCAATTTTTACAGCCTCCTGGATAGGTCATCTTGACTCCTGAATTATAATATTTTGAGATGTTCTCACACCAAATGTACCAAAAAGTGCACAGAGTGAAGGCAATTTACAGCAAACAAAATAAAACAAATACATAGCTTATTTCATTTGAAAAACAAAAACCAAACATATGATTTGTTTTGAACACTCAGTTCTGACCTATATACTTTAAGACCTATAGATTTTAAGAGAACCAAACTTATCACTAGCAAGGTTCATATACTAAATACAACAATTTTCAACATAACCTATTTACCTTTCAAAAGATGAAGACTGTACTGATGAACTCTCAGGAAACCTGCCCCTCTCTCGGTGATCAAAGTCATTAAATCTGTTCTGTTGGCGAGAGTAGTCAGATCCATGGCTGAATCGTGCATCAGTATCTAGAGACAACTTTTTATTCTCGCTCCAGTAAGGATCATCTCGCCTTGAAGAGAAATATTTGCTCATTTATATAAGTTAGTATTATAATAACCAAACAACACTTACTTGGAGTCATATATACCACATGCTAGGAACTGTGGATACAGAAGTCTAATGAACTCAAAACACAAAACATTCTGTTACAAGAACGAGCTAGCAACAAATTATTAAATTATGTAAAGTCATATAGTGTTAGAGGAATTTCACAGGAGAGAAAGTAGCTGAAAAACTGTCTGCTTTAAAATTATCAGATGGAAAAGACAAATGAGGTAAAACATTCAATATACCATTTTAGTAGTATAATTCTTTTTTTTTAATGTGCTTTTTTTTGTTAATATATTTTTATTGATTTCAGAGAGGAAGAGGGAAAGAAAGATCAAAACATCAATGATGAGAGACAATCATTGATCGGCTGCCTCCTACATGCCCCCTACTGGGGATCAAGCCCGCAACACGGGCATGTGCCCTTGACCGGACCCAGGACCCTTCAGTCCGCAGGCCAACCCTCTATCCACTGAGCCAAACCAGCTAGGGCTAGTAGTAAAATTCTAACCAGCAGTATACAAACTTTTCAGCTATACTTAATTTTGAGGGATTAAGTCCCAAGCACAATTCATTCATTACACCTCTTTCTCAACACAATCCACTAAATCTCATAGATTTCATATTAAAATTAAATGATTATATTATATTTTTGAAATCTATTGTGAATCATGAACACAGACACACAGAATCTATATTTGAGCCTTCCCAAGTTATGTCATCCATTTTTTTTAAACGTATTTTATTGATTTTTTTTTTTTTTTTTTTACAGAGAGGAAGGGAGAGGGATAGAGAGTTAGAAACATCAATGAGAGAGAAACATCAATCAGCTGCCTCCTGCACACCTCCTACTGGGGATGTGCCCGCAACCAAGGTACATGCCCTTGACCGGAATCGAACCTGGGACCCTTCAGTCCGCAGGCCGATGCTCTATCCACTGAGCAAAACCGGTTAGGGCTATGGCATCCATTTTTGTTATCAGTAGTACCTTGTAAGAATGTTGAAAACGGGTCTGAGAACAACCACTGAAACCTACTATAACCATGTATTTTCATCATAATGGGAAAACATTTGGCATTAGGAAGGAAAGAGAAAGGAAAGCAGACTCTTCCTACTTGATAATGCGCTGCAATCATTCCCATCTCTGTGGATCATGACCTCTTTATTCCAGGGATGGTTGCCTATACTTTCTAGTTAGTTTTAGCTTGAAAGGAGTAAGACAGCAAGTGTAACTGTAAAAGAAAAAAGCAAACATTTACCTATGATCTACATCACGTGGCCGTTTCAAAGAATTCCTTTTTTCTTGTTCATAACGAAGCTGCTGCTGTTGCCTTCTCAGTTCCTCTCGTTCTCTAGCAATACGTTCAGCTTCCTTACGACGTTCCTTCAGACAACACAGAAGGAAGAACCAACCAATGCAAAATGAAAACATAAGGTAAGTATATATGCAACCTTGTTTTAATCCTGTCATTAAGAAACCATCATAGACAATCACTAGGCAAAACACTTGGGACAAATACATAAACAAATATGACTCTAGGAATCAGTAATCTAGGCTATAGTTACTATTCTGCAACATTAAAAATAAGAGATTGATTGGGTGGTAAAAGCTGGCAAGTAATTGGGAAGGTCAGATTTAGTTCAATCATTTGATTCAAAGAAAAGCACCCACAGGGAATTAGAAATAGAGTTCTTAAAACATATGGACACTAAGGGCCTGAAAACCCTGGATGCAATTCTGCAGAGAGGCATTATTACCTTCCAGCCTTGGGAAATCATTCCCACTATAATATGTAAGGAAATAGTTATTTTCTAAGATTGGGATAGTGACAGAGCCTGGATTACAACTACTCTGGACTCATAGTCCTATGCTCAGACTATTAGGCTGCCATGATATTGCAGAGCTTGAGTTATTACCAATTGGCTAGAACAAAGTCACTACTGAATTAATTTTTAACTAGCATCTAATTCATTGTTATCTTTCAGGGGCACTTAATAAATGCTCATTAGCTGAACTCATTCCACAGAAGCTTTACCAAAGTAAAGCAAATTTCAGGGCAAAAATCACAGGGTTTGGAAAAGGTCAGTTATTTAAGATGAAAAGATTTTCTGACTGCACCTGTTCAATACGAATGCGTTCCCTTTCCAAGCGTTCGCGTTCCATTCTCTCTCTCTCTAGTTTTTGCCTTTCAATTTCTAGGCGCTCTCTCTCTCTGAGTAAGCGTTCCCGTTCTTCCCGTTCACGAATTATTCTAATGCGTTCTCGCTCTCGACGCTCTCTTTCTGCAATCTCTCTTCGTCTAACAAAAATCAGTATTTAGAAATACTTAAATTATGCTAGCACTGTGTGAAAGAGAATAATTTTTTAATTTGAAATTTTTATTGAGATTGGCAATTTTAAACTTTAACTTAATCTAAGTAGTTTTAATATAATTGGAAAGAAAACTCAAAATAAGAAAACTTTAAACAGACCCCAACACTGTCACTTATTTATTAAGACTGTCAACTGAGCAGCTGAATTTTATACAGTAGTTGCCTCTTAGATGATTCCTGCTTAAATAAAAATCCCACTATAATAATAGCCCATTAATAAATTGACATTTTGAAAAGGAGATATTCTACATATATAAATTTACAAAACTACAATTTACATTGTTTCTGACAAAAATTTCTATAGTATACAGTCTATGTCCTTAAACAAGGTTTACCTTATTTTGATGACTTGGGGGTTATACTCATCAACATGAATTACAGCAAATGTTATATGTAATAAAATGGAGGCCCTTAAGGGCTTTTTTGGAGTATTCATTAGCCCATAACAGATGGCTCCAGGTAAATGCATTTTTGAGTCAGGAGATAGCTCAAATGTTTGCTGAACTGAATTAACTTCTTATATCAGACTTTTAATAGTTTTTGTCATTTCCTCACTCTAAGGAACTCAGTGTACTTTGTCTCTCAGTATGTCTTCCTCCATCAACCTAGTAGTTCTCAATCCCCCATGGAAATCTGAGGGGCATTTTTAATCATTACAATGACCATGGAGTACTACCAGCATTTACTGAGTAGGGACCAAGGATTCTAAATATCTTATGATGCACAGGATAGTCCTGCACAACAAAAAACTGTCCAATACTCCTAATATCTTTCAAATGACATAATGGACATTTATGTCATTAAAACAACAACAAAAAAATCACCTTAAAAAATCTGAGCCTAAAACTTATTTTTAATAAATGCTAGGTTGGCTTGTTTGCTTTGACATGGTTTAATATTCACTACAATTTCCAGAAATGCAACTTCCTGCAAAAAAAAAAAAAAAAAAAAAAAAAAAAAGGTGGGGGGATTATATTATCTTGAGAACTTCACTAAGAGTTGTTCACCACTTCAGAAACGACGTCATGATGTCAACACCACTCCTGGTCTTTAACTCACCAATACGACATACCAATATCAGTCTGTATTTGTAGCTGTCACATTTTCATTGAGTCTAAAGAGGGGTACAAACATCTGACTACTTCATTAGGTCTTCTGGAGAGGCATGCCTAAACATTCACATCTGGAATACATGCTTCATTATAAATTACTTTATTTCTCCTTTAAATTAGAGTTAAGGCATCATATTGATTTTCTGGGAAATTATTTGTATAGGTAGGTACATTATATATCAATTTTATTTCAGAATAGTAAACAGGGTACTGCAACTTTTTTGTTACATATAAAAGGGTTATGAGTCAGATAGTTTTGAGAATTGCTGCTCTAGTAGCCACTACTCTTTTTTTTCAGATTGTCATTTAAATAGGAAGCTCAGCATATTGGGATTTCATAAAAAAAGGGGAAAAGAGTTCTGAGTAAAGCAAGGATTATTTCCTTTTAGTAAAGTGTGTGGCAATAACAGTATTATTTAAGTTGATAGAAATATCTCTGGCCTAACACTCTTGTGTATGAATAGGTGAAATCCCATAAGTTACCTCTCAATTAGATAGGTTAATTTTTGGAAATTTATATTATAAAACACTTTAATAAGAATATTTTAAGTGGTATCCAAAAATTAACTTACAAAAGCAAATTGGCACTCATGGTGAACAGCTAAGATACTGCCACCAAAAATAGAAATGTTTTTTGTTCTCAGTTTCTTTTAAAGAGAATTCTTGGTTTGAGAGATAGAGCTTGAACAAAATAAGATTTACAGGGCAAATCTTCCTTCACTGGGGCTCTAGTCCAAAATATAATACATGTTTTCTAAAATGTCAACATACTATTTGAATACTATAGCCTACATTGAAACTATCTTATCTCAAAAATCAAATTTTCCTTTAAAATCATGTCTTTTATGGCAGCAACTTTGGAGAGGAAAGAGCATTGGACTTGGAGTCAGAAGACTTGGGTCTGAGTCCCGACTCTGCCACTCATTAGCAATGTGGCATTGGAAGAGTCATTTAGCCTCTCTGGGCCTCTTTTTATTTTTCAATTATATAATGGGCATAACTAACCTTACAGGACTGTTGAGACAGAGACAATAGATGGAAAGGTAACTTTGTAAATTGTAAAATAGCATGCAAACTTGAGAAATAATTAGGTTTTACTCTATTTCTTAAAAGTGGCAAATAGATTTCTGTGGGAATACAATTCTAATAGTATTAAATATGTACTTATAGTTAAAGACAGGTATAAAATAGACTGTTTCTACCTTCGAAGTTCCATTGCTTGTCGCAATCTTTCAAAACGAACTAAATGTTCTCTTAGTCTTTGTTCCTTCATCTTTTCAAAAGGCAAGATGTCTTTCCTTCTGTAGTCTTTGTCCCTTCTTTTATCTAGGCTAGCTCTCTCCTTTTCCTTACTTCTTCCATGAATCTGTAGAAAAAAATTATAGAAGGACTAGATGTTAAAATAATTTTGGACTGTTTTCGACGTTCAGCTGGTCATTTAAAAACCTTAAGTGAGTAATGGCATTCCATTTTTCTTAGATTTTCTAGCATGGCATTATTACAGAGCTAAATTAAAGAGGAAGGTTACAGAGATCCTGAATTATCTTTTTTTGCAAACAGTAAAATTATATACAACATCCCTTTCAGAGACTTACTTTCTCATATCTTCCTCTTCTTGATGGCCTACAATGATCTCCTTTAGTTTGGTCTAGTATTACCATATGTCCAGGGCTCTTTGAACCTAAGAGAGAAAAAAATATTAGATAAACATTAGATAAATGTCTAAAAATTATTTCATTTAAAAAATATAATGTGAAAATGCTGAATTCTTAGACAACTAGATATTCACAAACCAATACATGAAATTAAAAAACCAACTTATTTTATGAGAACATAAATGCAAAGCTTTTAGAACTAGCTCAATCTGCTAATGCAAATATTTTCAGTAATACCAAAAGATCCCAACTCAACTATAGTTGTCAACTATAGTGGAGTGTAGGGGTTACAAATGACTGCAACTAGAAATAAAATACTTCTGAAATCATAATGTAATTATCATATAATTCTATGATAGAATTAAGGCAGCCCAGATTTAATAGTAAGGAGGCTTAGTGCAACAAACACATTTGTTTTCTAGGAGTAAAAAATAAGATAATTAGTCCTATTGGACCTCCTTTTCTAAAACAGTAACACCTAACAATGAAGTTTAAATATTTATCTGGTTTTAATTTCAAGTTTTCCCTTCCACTGTAAAATTAGCACTTGGGTTGCGGGTGAAATCATAATGTAATTATCATATAATTCTATGATAGAATTAAGGCAGCCCAGATTTAATAGTAAGGAGGCTTAGTGCAACAAACACATTTGTTTTCTAGGAGTAAAAAATAAGATAATTAGTCCTATTGGACCTCCTTTTCTAAAACAGTAACACCTAACAATGAAGTTTAAATATTTATCTGGTTTTAATTTCAAGTTTTCCCTTCCACTGTAAAATTAAGTTGTAGAATAAATTAGAAAAAGATTGAGGAGATACATAGCATACTTATTCGCTTCTTTTCTTCACTTTTTTTAATGAATTCAGAAGTTTGGCCACTTGATCCATTATCATTCTTCTCATCTTTACCTTCCATCTTCTTAGTATCCTTGCTTTCTTTTTTTTCAGATTTCTCAGACAACCTTTTCTCTTCTTTTTTGACAGAGGCTTGTGTCCTGACCACAGCACCGCACGCAAGAACACAACAGAATGAGAACTAGTGCATCAATGTACCAAAAAGTCAATGTACTTATCAAAAAATAAATCCTTACTTGCTATTTCTATCACTCATGTTTTTTTTGTCCCCAGAATTTCTGGAACTACTCTTTTCATCATTTTCTTTCTTTAATTCTTTCTTAGATGGATCACCTTTAACCTGAAAGGTTCAAATAGAAAAAAAAAACTTTATGTTTTAAAGTTACATTTTTATGATTATTAAAAGTATATTGATGGTTGAAAATTTGAAAAATATAAAAGCTAAAAAAATAAAAATGAATGCATAAAATCATTCTTAATTTTACTTCTTAACTAGTGTAACATTTTTAAATTGAGAATTACTAGTCCTCAAAGTAACCCTTTATAAAACAGGTAAGCTTACTTTTTCAACAGAGATTAACTGTCCATGCAGCTCAGTGCGATGAAGATGTGCAATACACCTGGACACCTCTGTGCTTGAAGACATAGTTACTATGCCATAGCACTTGGCTCCAGGACTTCGAGCATTTGTAACTACCTTTGCACTCAGAACCTGTAAAATAAGATTATACTTTAGAAAGTTTTACTTCACAACTACACAGATTTTAAACAGATAAAACTTCAGATCTGAGACTATTCAAGTTAAAGGATCTATTTAGGTACATAAACTCATGATAAGGACAAATTTGCATACATATAGTATATGTTTCTTATACTTTTGATCATCATCTACCTTGCCTATAAATACTTAGTAAATATTCAAGGGAACAATTTAAAGCATCAAAAAGCAATTTATAATGAACTCATGTGCGTATCTGCATAACCCATAGACATAGATGGTAGAGTGGTGAGGGGTTCACGGGGGAGAGGGGTTGCAGAGGGCAATGGGGGAGAAAAAGGGACATACGTAATACTTTCAACAATAAAAATTTATTTAAAAAAAAGCAATTTATCTTTTTAGTTTTTCTTTTTATATTTTTCAAATATACAGCCAAAAACACAGTCACATCAATTAAGTAATGGTACCCTTAATGAAAGCAAATAACATTCTCAATTAGATTTGGGCCAAAATTTCCATTACAGGACCCCTTGAATTTCTTAGAGAAAAAAAAAGGAAAGAAAGAAAACAAAAAAGATATGTGTCACACAGCCAGTGCAGTGGTTGAGCATTGAACCAGGAGGTCACAGTTTGATTCCCGGTCAGGGCTCATGCCAGGGTTGTGGACTCGCTCCCCAGTGTGGGGACATGCAGGAGGCAGCTGATCAATGATTCTCTCTCATCATTGATGTTTCTATCTCTCTCCCCTTCTGCCTTCCTCTCTGAAATCAATAAAAAAAAGGTGTCTAGAAAGTTTCTAAGTGGGTTTTAACATTGTTCTATACTATAAGAAGCTTTCACAAATAATCAGCCATATATAAAAAAGCAGCCTTAAAAATGCATTCTAAAAATTATACTTTAAAAAGACACTTTCTGCCCCAACCGGTTTGGCTCAGTGGATAGAGCGTCGGCCTGCAGACTCAAGGGTCCCAGGTTTGATTCCAGTCAAGGGCATGTACCTTGGTTGCGGGCACATTCCCAGTGGGGAGTGTGCAGGAGGCAGCTGATTGATGTTTCTCTCTCACCGATGTTTCTAACTCTCTATCCCTCTCCCTTCCTCTCTGTAAAAAGTCAATAAAATATATTTAAAAAATAAAAATAAAAAAGACACTTTCCATTTATGGCCTTTTAAAATGTCTATTCATAGCCGAAACCGGTTTGGCTCAGTGGATAGAGCGTCAGCTGCGGACTGAAGGGTCCCAGGTTCGATTCCGGATTCCGGTCAAGGGCATGTACTGTGGTTGCGGGCACATCCCCAGTGGGGAGTGTGCAGGAGGCAGCTGATCGATGTTTCTCTCTCATCGATGTTTCTAACCCTCTATCTCTCTCCCTTCCTCTCTGTAAAAAATCAATAAAATATATTTTAAAAATAAAAAAAATAAAATAAAATAAAATGTCTATTCATATTAAAAACAACAAATAATCTCAGCTTTATAAAACGCATAGTTAGAAAATATAAGGCAGAGATGGGTGCGTGAGAAGAAAAGTGAGAGAGAACAATCTAGGGCAGGGGTCCTCAAACTACGGCCCGCGGGCCATATGTAAATACAAATATTGTATTTGTTCCCGTTTTGTTTTTTTTTACTTCAAAATAAGATATGTACAGTGTGCATAGGAATTTGTTCATATTTTTTTTTTAAACTATAGTCCGGCCCTCCAACGGTCTGAGGGACAGTGAACTGGCCCCCTGTTTAAAAAGTTTGAGGACCCCTGATCTAGGGTGAATAGAGAGGAACACAGACATAATGCCAGGAAGAGGTAAACAGGGAATTTAGGAGGTTTTATGGTTATAGGTGGCTAGAAACTTAGCTTTTATCTTTAACTCTGGGAAAGGCCAACTTGCCCAACAGCAATTTTATCAAGTGTGTGGTATCCTTCTACAGGTTTAGTCCTAATAAATGCCAACATTAAAATACTGTTTATTACCTCTAACAATAAATTACTGAAAGTTATACAAAAAGTATACCACAGCTGCCCTGACCAGTGGTTAGAGCGTCATCCCACACACTGAAAGGCACAGATTGGATTTCTGGCCCCAGTCAGGGCATATGTCAGAGGCAACCAGTGTGGGAGGCAACCAATCAATGTGTCTTTCTCACATCGATGTTTCTCTCTCTCTCCCTCCTCCTTTCCTACTCTCTCTAAAAATCAATGAAAAAAATATCCTCGGCCCTAACCGGTTTGGCTCAGTGGATAGAGCATCGGCCTGTGGACTGAAGGGTCCCAGGTTCGATTCCGGTCAAGGGCATGTACCTTGGTTGAGGACAGCCCCAAGAGGGCTGTGCAGGAGGCAGCTGATCGATGTTTCTCTCTCATCGATGTTTCAAACTCTCTATCCCTCTCCCTTTCTCTCTGTAAAAAATCAATAAAATATATTAAAAAAATATATATATCCTTGCGCCCTAGCTGGTTTGGCTCAGTGGAGAGAGCTTCGGCCTGCAGACTGAAGGGTCCCGGGTTCAGTTCCAATTAAGGGCACATGCCCGGGTTGTGGGCTCAATCCCCAGTGGGGGGCGTGCAGGAGGTAGCCGATCAGTGATTCTCTCTCATAATTGATGTTTCTATCTCTCCCTCTCCCTTTCTCTCTGAATTCAATAAAAATATATTTAAAAAGAAAAAAAAATCCTCGGGAAAAGATTAACAAAAACAAAACAATAAATTATTGAAAATAAAACAGAAAGTATACCACAGCTGCCCTGGCTGGTGTCTCAGTTAGTTGAGCGTCATCCTATACACCAGGAAGTAGCTGTTTCAATTCCTGGTCAAAGGCACATGCTCAGATTACAGCTCCATTCCCGGTAGGGGATGTGCAGGAGTTAACCTATCTCACATCAACGTTTCTCTCTCACTTTCCCTTCCTCTCTAAAAATCAACAAACGGTTGTTGTTTTTTTTAAAAAAAGGTATAACACAACTAATCTCAGGACTATAATTCTCAGTGTTCTGTATCTGATGCCTATAAGAACTCTATAATTAAATTAAAAAACAAAAAACCCCATCAACTCCTGAAATCAAGATAACAGATTTTTATAATATTCACTAGAGGCCCAGTGCACGAAAATTTGTGCACTCGAGGGGGGGGGGGTGCGCAGGTCCCCTCAGCCCAGCCTGCGCCCTCTGGTAGTCCGGGACCCCTCAGGGATGTCCAACTGATGGCTCAGGCCTGCTCCCTGGGGGAACGGGCCTAAGCTGGCAGTCGGACATCCTTAGCACTGCCACGGAGGCAGGAGAGGCTCCCGCCACCACTGCTGTGCTGGCCAGCCATGAGCCAGCTTCTGGCTGAGCAGTGCTACCCCTGTGGAAGTGCACTGACCACCAGGGGGCAGCTCCTGAGTTAAGTGTCTGCCCCCTGGTGGTCAGTGCGCGTCATAGCAACCAGTCGCTCCCAGTTGTTCCGCCATTAGGGTCAATTTGGATATTACCCTTTTATTATATAGGATTAATGGCTATTTGCCAGTATTGATTTAATAAATATTTGAAAGCCTATCATGTGCACACACAGCAGATAAGGCCCCTGTTATCAATTAGCTTACAGTGGAGTAGGTTAATATATAATGTATTTTAAAATTTAAGTAGAAAGTAATGAGTGCCCTAAGGGTTACAGATCAAAACTGCAATTCAATCTAACAACTATTAATTGAATATTCAATTCATTTTTGACTATTTTTCTCTTCCATTAGTTTTCCCTTGTCAGAGAAACTTTTCCTAGTGAACCAAACCACAGTAAAGCCTCCCCTTTTGCTCTCTTAGCACCATGTACCCTGCCATCACAGCACATATCACTTTATCTGACTAAGTATTATTTTTACCAGTTTCACATTTTTCTCCAGCACTGGACTGTTTTGTTTTTTCCAATTCTATATCCCATTGCCTAATATTAGTCTACCTATATTTCCTAGATGACCAGATCTGCCTCAGCAATCCTAGGTCCTAGAAAAATCAGGATGAATGTGATGAATAAAACTCAGTTCTTGGCTTAAGTGGGCTCAAAATATGAGCTTTCAATACAAAGATTCCCCAGGGCTCAGAGTGAGATAATATGATGAAACTCACCATTACCATAGAACTCAATAATTATGCCTATATCAGTCCTAAGAGAAATAAGAGAAACAATTTTGACTAAATCCTTGTTTCAAATAAAGATAGTAGAAACATGGATAAAAAGGCAAAAAGAATGTACCTTTCCATATTTGCCAAAGAGGTTCTTCAAATCAGCAGCTTTGGTATTAGAAGAAAGTCCACTAACCCAGATATTTTTAGTTGAGCTTCCACTGCTCCCACTAGTACTACTTGTACTTCCTAGAATAGATTCAATTATCAGACAGTTAAGTATCTCAATTGGATTTTTTAAAACAAAATTATTAGGACCACATTCTTTCAAAATTATAAAACCCTCTCATTTAATTTTGACAGTATAACTTACTCTATCAAAACCAACCACAATAATAGGCAATACAACCATAGTGAGGAAACAAGTCTGAATACTGCATTCTTTCTACTACATGAATTTTAAGTGGATAAAAACATCAACCACATGGTCTTGGACTTTTGCTGTTAAGTGTAATAATTTATACTCTACCACTGCACTATATAAATACAGGCAACCAGGAAACTAGTTGATATGAAAAAATTTCATATCTAGAAATGAAAGACTGCTTAATTACCTATATTTATTATGGGGTTTAGATTCTGAAAAAGCAAGAGGGAAATGTCAAAGCAAGAATCTAAATGTTTAATAACAAAGGCTAACCAACCATCTCATTTTCATTATTTATTAGAAAAAGAGTAAGAGAAAGTGGAAATTATATGCAGTTGGATAATTCTAGACTTAACCAAAGAAAATCTTCTAAAACAAATTAATTACAAGAATAAAGACAGAGCCCTAACCGGTTTGGCTCAGTGGATAGAGCGTCAGCCTGCGGACTGAAGGGTCCCAGGTTCGATTCCGGTCAAGGACATGTACCTTGGTTGCGGGCACATCCCCAGTAGAAGGTGTACAGGAGGCAGCTGATCGATGTTTCTCTCTCATCGATGTTTCTAACTTTCTATCCCTCTCCCTTCCACTCTGTAAAAAATCAATAAAATATATTTTTAAAAAGTTTGTATAAAAAAAAAAGAATAAAGACAGAAACCTTAACATTCTTTAGATAGGTAAACGGTTATATGAATGATTTCTGTATTATTTCCATACACAAATTACAGTTTCACACATACAAATGTCAGTTCTTAGACTATAGGCCTAGTTAGTCACCCTTCAGTGCGTTTCTTCAAATGTGCTGTTATTGAAGGGGAATTTTCATTCATTTGACTTTATTTGGAAACTAATTCTTACCCACTATAAGTATATAAGCAATTAAAAGTAACAATTTTAATAGCTTCAAGTTAATATATGTAGAAAGAGTTAAAATTTTCAATGTTTTTAAAGACTATGTGCCACAAGTTTTAGTTGAAGAATTAGTCAGTGTAGACTTATGAGAAGACAACATACACCTACCTGACTTGAATATTTTAAATATGAATAGTTGCTGCATTCCTATTCTTAAGGAACACATTTATTAAAAGAATCTGTTTTATCTTATGAAATGTCAACCAGTTTGTGTATCATTTTTGTTACCAGTAACATGTGAGCCCACATATTTTTCTAATTACAGATTTAAACATTTTTAATAGGAGAAAGTTAACATTTAACCAAGATTACTCCTCCTGAATTTAAAGGATAACAATAAATTTATTATATCTTAGCTAGTAACCAAAACTGTAAAGGACATAGGTATTGCAATTAATTGTAAATTAATAAACAATCATAAAATTTCTAACTATTAAAATATGCCAAGAAAATACACTAAATAAACCATATAAGACATATGCCACTCCTCTTGGGGGGCACTAAAAGAGGTATTTTAGGATTTTGTATTACCTGAATGATATTATTTCTTTTAAAAAAACAGAAATATTTTTCATGTAGTCAGCATATATACAAGATGAAACTATATATAGCTTATGGCCTTGAGATAACCAGAGACTTCCCAGTAACAGAACGCAATCAAATATTGTACCTTTAAGCTTACAAGACTTTAAATAAAACTATTTTCCTATATAAGATTCCAAATAAGTCAAATTAGGAAGTAAATTCTGAAGAATTAAAATATACTGCATACCAGTTATGTTACTAGAAGTATGCCCTGATTTGATGAATGAAAAACAAACCCAGGGGAGGGTGGGAGTTAGGGGGAGAGATCAACCACAGGACTTGTATGCAGTCATATAAGCATAACCAATGGACACAGACACCAGGGGGGTGAGGGCATGAGCAGGGGTGTGGGGAGGGGGGGGCGGGCAATGGGGGAGATAAGGACACATATGTAATACCTTAATCAATAAAGAAAGGGGGGAAAAAAACCATAAAACCAAATATTAAAGACTGATTTCTTTTAAATATTATATTCCACAAATATCTATAAGTATAATTTATAGCACATTTACTACTAGAAAGAACAGGGATAAGGCTGTGGTGGAGTGTAGGGGTTACAAATGACTGCAACTAGAAATAAAATACTTCTGAAATCATAATGTAAAAACTGGAATATCTATCATATTAATATTCAATACAGTTACTTGAAAACAATGTTAAAAACACATTCCAAAGGGATTTTTAGCATACTCAAATTAGTTTACAAATTAACTAAAAAGTAATGCTTCTATCACACTGAAAGTATGCTGTAGTCTAACTCCATAGTTTACACAAAGGCCATCCAAAATTTTTAGTACATCAATTTCAAGGACTAAATGTCAAAGAAAACCAGACGCAATTATTTCTTTCTTAATGAAAATATACAATTTACCATTGGAAAAAATAGAAATAAATCCATTACCTTTGTCATCTTTGGATGATGTCTTGCTGTCTTTAGATTCCTTTGAAGAGCTAAAGAAGCAAATCACCAGAAAAAAAATTGAAAACAAAAAACAAAGAAACAAAAATCGAACAGCTTGATATTGGCTATATTTCAAACTGGTACTATTCATACAAATTAACAATTCCAAAGGCCTAGATTAGGTTATTTGAACAAATGAGTCCCTTAGGATTCTTGCACTGATTTTCCCCAAGATGCCTGAAGATCTAGATTTTCTGACAATTCTATTCAGTGGATATATGGCCATCTTCTCCAGATTTCAGGACTGGGACTTGACTTCATTTGTGTTGTTAGGACTGATAGTTGTTCATTAACCATCATCACAAGGATTTTTAAAAATAAAACACAAAAAATTGTCAATTTGAAAAAACAAAAACAAAAAACAACAAAAAAACAAATATATGCTGACAATTCGACAATGCAATCAGTAGAACACACTGCATATTATGAAGATCTTGAAAAAAATTTTTTAAGTAACTTATGACGGTCAAAAATATTATAGGCAGGATCATAAGAACTAATTACAGTACATGGTCTTGAAGCCACCCCCTTAATGTAGAGTGATCTTATTGAATGCTGGAATTCAGTATCGTAAAGAACTGACATAGAAAAACAAACCTCTTTGCTTGACCAGAGGCCCCAGTAGACGAGGGCCCTTTCTTCAAAGTATCCTTTTCTTTGTCTCCAGATTCTGCTTTCTTAGTACTTTCTCTGGCTTCCTTCTCGACAGGATCACCCTTCACGAAGTCTTCCTTCTTACCATCTTTTCGGTTCGCATTCATCTCATAATCCTTGCTTTCCTTCTCCGGGCTCTGTGCAATGGCGTCCTGCCCATCTTTTGGCTTACTTGCTTCAGAATCTGTAATTTTCACATTTTTACCTGTTTCTAGGAGGTCATCACCATCAAAATCCAGAGTGATGGCATCTTCAGCCTGGATTGTGACCGAGATGTTGTCATCCTCAGCTTCTTTCACAGTCGCATTAGCTTCCATCTCTTCGTGAGCTGTGTGATCAGCCTCAGCTAGGCTCCCTTCTGAAGGAAGAGGTTTAGATACTTCTTGTGTACCATCACCAGAACCTGCTATATCTAAGAGGATTTAACAGGAATAAATATGGCAAAACAAGAAGTTTAAACAATTTCATATTCATAAGCTAGAATAGGACCTAGAAAATATAAAGCCAGTTATTAGCACTGATGGAAGGTTAGGAAAAAAACACAAGGGTATGAACTAATATAACAATCCTTTACCCAGGATTACTTATTCTTCATGGGGGAAAAATGATCTCTATATATAGATACCAAACAACAAAACTGAGAAAATGGTTTCATCCTGAGGATACCAGCTCTTCATTTCTGGTTATAAGTTAATGGCATACGGAAGATTTTTTTCCCTCTCCAGGAGATAATGACGAATGTGAAGATGTTATTCAATGTTCCAATCGTCTTGGGATTTAGTCCTTGTGACCTTCAGAACTCCCATGGTGACGTCTTGAAAGGTCACAGCCTGAGGATATCAGTCAGTCTTCAAAGTATTTCAGGCCCCATCTTTTTCGTTCTTCTTATTTAATTCTTGGGTAGTCCAGAATCATATGGAAAACTGCTACAGAAAGCTCCAAAGATGGCCTGCTCCATTATGTTCAGGAAATTGGTTATTTCCAGTCTTCATCCTGTCCAGTCAGTCCCATAGGTACCATTTTCAAAAGATGTCTTGCATTCCCCCAAAGAGAAAGACTTCAGGCATGAGATTTTCTTTCAGTCAGTAACTTTACTTCATCATTGCTTCTAGGCTTTTTATTTTGTCTTGCTAAGAACCCTGTTCCATGTCCTTTCTACTCCAAAGTAGGATCCTTTGACCTCTGTCCAAGAACTCTTCCATAATCTTGTACTGACCACATGTATTGCCACAATGTCCCTGTAATTGTAATGGGTGAGACAGCTCTCCTAAACTACTAAAACTGTCAGAAGACTGTATGAAAGTTTGTTTAAGCAACAAACAAAAAGTCAGTCTCTTAGTCACCCACCATTTTTAGGAACATGTGCAAAATTAACTATCCGTTTACATGGTATAACTCCAATAAGCACATATGAGTTACTGCAGTGCCAGTCTTATGGATATAATCAACTTACCGTATGCTAGAAATTTTTAAATTAAAATTAGGTTAAATAAAAAATGGCATTGTCCACTACAGTAACTAATATGTACCATTAAGTTATAACATATTTTAAGTGTGAAAAGAAAATTAAAACCAATTGAAAAATAAAATCAAAATATTAACTTAATTTACTAAATTGATAAATTTAAAAATAATATTTCAAATAAGGAATGCTTTATTTTCATATAATTTACTGTTTTTCTAAATATCAGCAATTTTGAAACTCTACTTGGCATCACACATACCTTTCTCATTTTCTTCTTCCTCACCATCCTGAAATTCAAAGAATAATTAAATGTAAAATTAAGTCACTTAAAACTGGATTTTAGTAATAGTACAAAATCAGTCAACTTAAATTGGTATATAATTTAACAATATTATTTAGGGATACCTATCACTAACAGATGTAGAATATTCCAATAAAAATAAAAGCCCATTTAAGAAAATGTGGCACATGCCTGATATATGATTTTAGACAAGAAAACAGGCAAATCCATCAAAAATTAGATAATGCACTGGATAATTTTTCAGTATTCACAGCTAGTTTATATAACCCAAATCTTACTCATATTAAGAGCTGCCAATAAAAAGAACTGATTTTTTATGTAACTCAGTTCATTCTTAAGGCACACTGTTCAAAACAGTACAAGAAAATATAACCTCAAGACATACACTTTCATGAGCTTAAATGTATATTAACAGACAAAATAAACAAAAACACACACTCCCCTTTTAGGCATCTCAGAATAAAAGAAGGAAGACTACAAAACTAGTTAGTTTCAAATTATTCATTCCTTCTTATCCGTTAAAATTGAATTCATAGCGCTAGTTGGTTTGGTTCAGTGGATAGAGCATTGGTCGGCCTGCAAGTTTGATTTCGGTCAAGGCACGTACCTCGGTTGCAGGCTCGATCCCTGGCCCTGGTCTGGGCGCATGCGGAGGCAACCAATTGGTATGTCTCTCTCACATCCATGTTTTCTTTTTGTCTCTCCCCCTTCCTTTCACTCTCTCTAAAAATCAATGGGAAAATATCCTCTGGTGAGGATTAACAAACAAACAAAAAAAGAATTCATAGTTGTCACATAGACAATGGCCAACCACTTTAATAATTTACATTTAATAAATAAGTTAATATTTGTGCTATATGTAATCAAAACAAGGTAACTTTTTTTTAAATAAGTGATTTTAAAATATGTGATCTTCACCTAATCTAAAATTAAGCATGTGTTAGCTTGAAAACAGGAATACCATAAAGGGAAAAATCTTATTTACACCAAGCAAATACAGCAAAACTCCCTGAAGTAATAACACGAAGATAGAACCTACATTTCCCCAAGTTAAATATCATAACGAATAAGCAAAGTAATAAGCATTATAGTCCCAGTAATACAAAAAATTAAGGGATGTTTTAATTTACAGCTTTAAAAAATAAAACCTGTGTAGAAGTAGGTCACTTTCAGTCAAAGCAGTGTGAATTTACCACATACAAAGCCTGAGGGTAGTGATTCTCAAACTTGGAGTCTGTACCAGTATCTGGAAGGGCTTATTAAAACATTGCCGAGTACCAACCCCAGAGTGTCTGATTCAAGTCTGGAGTGGGGCTTGAGAATTTGCATCTCTAACAAGTTTTCAGGTGATGCTGATGCCGTTGGTGCAGGGACTACAATTTAAGAACCACTCACATGCTTTAGAGCAGGGGTCCTCAAACTTTTTAAACCGGGGCCAGTTCACTGTTCCTCAGACTGTTGGAGGGCCGGACTATAGTTTAAAAAAAACAACTATGAACAAATTCCTATGCACACTGCACATATCTTATTTTGAAGTAAAAAAACAAAACGGGAACAAATACAATATTTGTATTTGCATGTGGCTCGCGGGCCGTAGTTTGAGGACCCCTGCTTTAGAGTGATAGCCTAGCAGTAAAAGAAGACTCACAGCAACATTTAACTGTAAACAAAACTTTAAATGTTTATCTTACAACACAATTTCAGATTCATATAAAAGCATGTATTCCTTAAAATAGCAAATATTTTACCATATGCTCAAAATTACATTTGGATAACTACCATATTTCTAAGAAAGCATTTTAATAAATTTTTTACATTAAGTTAACCCACAAGTGCCCAATGAAGGAATGACCAATTGTTTTACACACTAAAGTAATATGACGAAAACTAAAAACACCAAACCAACTAAGCCACAGCTTAGAAAGTAAAATAGTCCAAAATAAGTTGATTATTGATAATAATGTGAACCCTATTATTATATTACATTATGTTCTAATAATCTCAATTATTGTATTTGAACAAGTTGTTGTACTGGAAATAGCTGTAATCATTACATTTCTAATCTGCAACATTTGGAAAGGAAAGAAAAATACTTTAACTTGGGTAGAGGCGTAGGCATATCAGCAAAGGGTAAGTTATGCTAGAATTATCGATACATCTTTTTCTTACAAACTCTCTGACTTTAGTAATTTATCTCGGAGGAATAAGTAAACTAATACCTTAACTTTTACTTCAAAGCAGAACAAATGAACCTAAGGCAGGCAACTTGCCTCTCCTTTATCTACTTCTGATGCCAATAGCAAACCACTTCCAAGTTAATCTTTTAAAGATCAATATTGATAGATTCAAGGAAAAAAATAGCCAAATTATTTGCTATTCTGAAAAATAAAATTCAAATACTGTGATGTAAAAAAAATAAAAACAAAAACAAACCCTTTCTGCTATGGTTCCCACCAATTAGAAATCTTACTTCTAGCTGCTAAACAACCAGAAAGGTTTGCCTTATTTGGCTGCCAAGATTTTAGATATCTATCCTAATTATTCAACATGCTTTCTGAAGGATTTCATAACTTTAGTTTCTCAAAATAATGCTTTGCTACATATACTTAAGTGTCCCTAGGAGAAGCCTCTTACCCAGCTTCTAGAACATAAAACCAATTACCATGGGGGTGAAGCACAAAAGCAACTAGGGTTAATAAAAAAGATGAGCCATGCATCAGTGCACATTTATTTTACTGATAAGTTATGTGCAGTAAACATTGCACTACTAAAGTTAAACCAAAAGTCAAAAATAAGCCTAAAGCCCTAGCCGGTTTGGCTCAGTGGATAGAGCGTTGGCCTGCAGACTGAAGGGCCCCAGGTTCAATTCTGGTCAAGGGCATATGCCCGGGTTGTGGGCTCAGTCCCCAGTAGGGGGCGTGCAGAAGGCAGCCAATGAATGATTCTCTCTCATCATTGATGTTTCTATCTCCCTCTCCCTTTCCTTTCCTCTCTGAAATCAATAAAAATATATTTTTTTAAAAGCCTAAAAATCCTTGAAATAAAGAAACAAACCATGAAATACAAGAAAGAAAATGGGAAAATTTTCCTGTCTAAATGCTATATATGCACAGACATGATACAAACCCAAAGCTTCTCTATTTCTTTTTATTTTATCCTAGGAGAAGCAATAATTACTAAGAGACAATGATTACTAAGAGCAATGATTACAAGGCTAAGACTTATTTTTCAGTTAACAAAGTGGTTGCTATTTACCCATTCTGTTACCTTCCCCTAGTCCAGTGATGGCGAACCTATGACACGCGTGTCAGATGTGACACGCGAACTCATTTTTTTGGTTGATTTTTCTTTGTTAAACGGCATTTAAATATATAAAATAAATATCAAAAATATAAGTCTTTGTTTTACTATGGTTGCAACTATCAAAAAATTTCTATATGTGACACGGCACCAGAGTTAAGTTAGGGTTTTTCAAAATGCTGACACGCCGAGCTCAAAAGGTTCGCCATCACTGCCCTAGTCAGTGTTTGGCAAACTCATTAGTCAACAGAGCCAAATATCAACAGTACAACAATTGAAATTTCTTTTGAGAGCCAAATTTTTTAAACTTAAACTATATAGGTATGTACATTGTTATTAACTTAATTAGGGTACTCCTACGGCTTAGGAAGAGCCACACTCAACCGGCCAAAGAGCCGCATGTGGCTCGCGAGCCACAGTTTGCCGACCACGGCCCTAGGTTAATCTTGTGACACATATATATCGTGTGCTAAGTAAGAAGACTGCTTCTGAAAGGCCTTTCCCCTGACTTGTATATAAACACTGTATTCAGCTTGGCTGATTTAAAACAAATCTTCAAAATAACCCTATCCATCTGGCAATATGCTAAAGATCATGTGAAGTATAAAATGCCTGGCACATAATACACAATAAATAGCCATTGAATAAATTTACTGAATAAATATAGTGAAGACACTGCTATTTTTAGGTGGAGGGACTGAATTGACTGCTGCTTTTTATATATGTAAACAGTTTAACTGCTGCACTGTGTCAGTACCACAGAATTCACAAAACAACATTTACTAGTGTGGAGTTATTTAGTGAAAAGAATACCAGATTAGGCATCATGCAACCTGAATATCTTGTATTTTGTCTTTACCACTGAAACAGTTTTACTCTGTGGTACTGTCATCTATCTAGATGTATTTCACCTTTAACATAGAGAGAGCTTATGACCTAAATAGGGTGTATATAATTAAATAAGATAATGGATGTAAGAAGTTCTTTGTAAAAAGTAAAGCATTAGAAAAAGCTTTATGGAGGAAATGGAGATAAATCTGCCTTTGAGAGGTATATAGACTTCATATGACCAAAAAAGGGGCAAAGGCAAACAGAGAAAGGAATACAGGGTGTCCCCCAAAAATGTATATCCACTTTAACAGCCTGATAGCTCAATTTTGAAAAGGAAATGTATTTTAATAAACACTGCCTTTATAATTAATTATTCAAAGTGTATGTATACATTTTTTGGGACACCTTATATACATGGTGTGATCATAGAAAACAGAAGATTGAGACTACAGGAAATTTTAAAGAATTAAAGCATTAGCAAATACAAACATTTCTGAGAAAAATTTCCAGAAAATTCTAAAGTAACTGTATCTTAAAGTTAGTAATACAAGCCCTGGCTGGTGTAGTTCAGCTGGTTACAGCATCATCCTGTGCACCAAAGGATTGCGGGTTTGATTCCAGGTCAGGGCACATATCCAGGTTGTAGGCTTGATCCCCTATGTGTATGAAAGGCAACCTATTGATGTTTCTCTCTCTCTCTCCCTCTCACTCTAAAATCAATAAAAACACGTCCTGGGGTGGGATTAATATATATATGTATATATATATATATATGTGTGTGTATATATATACATATATATGTGTATGTGTGTGTGTGTGTGTGTGTATATATATATATATACACACACCAAATTCTATCTAGTATGACAAACTGCTTAGAGGCTAACACCAAAAGGCTAAAGATTTAAGCTTCAAGTCAAAGCCGGAAGATTGGCTTTAAATAAATACATCTCTATACAAATATATTGCCTATTTACTTATACTTTTTTGTTGCTGTTAATCCTCACCGGAGGATACTTTTCCATTGATTTTGAGAGAGAGTGGAAGGGAGGGAGAGAGACACAGAAAGAGAAACATCACTGTGAGAGAGACACATCAATTGGCTGCCTCCCGCACCACAACCAGAGCCAGGGATTGAGCCTGCAACCCAGGCATGTATTCTTGACCAGAATCAAACCCAAGACCTGTCCGCAGGCCAACGCTCTACCCACTGAGCAAACTGGCTAGGGTGTTAAAAGCAAATAATAATCATGACTTTTAAGTTTACCAATAAGGGTATGGGTGAAGGGGACTTTTTAGAATATATCTTGTCTTATAGCTTTTACTTTGGATAATTTTAAAATGAGATTAAAATTTTAAAAAAGCAATACCTAAATACTGAAAATAAAATAAAACAAGTCAACCTAAGCATGTATTAGCTGGTGTAGAACAATATAGAGCAGAACTGTACAAAAAAACAGTAATTTGTTCATTCTTACAGGAGTACATCCTTAGAAGAGAACCAACTGGAGGGGACAAAAATCTTAAATTATTTTCAATAATCATATTGGTATTGATTGGTATTATCATCCTAAGACTGTTGTGGGTGTGCTGTGAAATAAATGAAGTCATTAACTGAGAAATATTCCTATGAACTCATAATCTATTTTACCTTAAAAGTAAAACAAACAAAAAACACATTCTCTTGCACTGTACAGTGAAAAGGCAATGAATAACCCTCCCCCTGAGTCTGCTGTCTTAAAATAGCATTTACAAATCAAAGAAAAAAAATGGCTGATTTTAGGTCTAGAGCAGGAACTAGAACAGTTGTGGGCAACCCCTGGCACGCGTGCCAAACATGGCACGCCAGTAACTTTTGCTGGCACACGAAACCCTCTCTTATAATTTTCCATTTACAATTTTTTTTCTTACTATCGACTTTATTTTTCAGATAAATTCAGTATAGGTGCATCTTAGATAAATAAATAATTTTACATAACAAGTTATCTTAAAGACCATAGACATGGATTGACGAGAGAGGGGAAGAGCAATTTCTATGCCTCTGCCTTAACTCTCCCTGCCTTCCTAGATCCGACCAGTGTTTTGGTTTCATCCATATACGCTTGTGAATCTTTGTTCTCAGTGATGAATTTTGTTAAGTCTCATAATAGGAGTAGCCTGACGGATGAAAGTAGTAGCTCGTGCATATCTCTGAAGGTCACGAAATATAAACCTGATGTAAAATCTCTGTCATCAGTGATGCAGCAGCAAAAGTCCCACTGATAATATCAAACGGAGTCATAAAGTTTTCTGTCGGACTATCAGTGTACATGTATACATTAAAAAATAAATGTATTTTTCATCATCATATACTGTGTTTTTGTCGCTCAAATGAATTTTATTATTTCTTCAAGGTTCTGCACATACGTACACCTTAAGAGATATCAAGTAGGCGTAACATGTTCTCAAAAAATTAGGGTTGGCACGCAGAAGAATTTTGAGCCAGAGATTTTTGCTGGTTTTGGCACGCACTCACAAAAAAGGTTGCCCGCCCCTGAACTAGAACATTACATACCATAAAGCAAGGAGGCAATCAGACTATTTGTGTCATGTTGAAAGAACACAAGAGCCAACTTGTAGAGGTATGTATATACTTTCAACATATGCCTCCCCCACCCCCACAGTTACAGATGGGACAATTTGAGTATTAATAATATAATGAACTGAAATACATTAAATGTATTTAAATGAATTCAAAATGAAACTAAGAGAAAAAAAAGGAAAAATAAAAAACTCAGTCACTGTTGGGAGATGCTAGTGAACCAGCTCATTATTCTGAAAACTAGAAAATGAAAGGAAAAGAATCAAGCATATATCCTGGCTTTCCTGTGTAAACTGTACCACTGAAAAACCAAATAGTAGATGAGAAGCTTCTCTTTCTAGAAGCATTCCAGGTATTAAATAAGGAAAAAAAATGACAGAATTAGAACATCACCATTTTAATCAATGGGGTAGGGATCAACGCCAAAAAGATACTATCAGACATGTGCATCCAAATGGAAGAATACACTACCTACGAAGTAGCTGTGTGTTGGGGGTAGGGGACAGGGACAGGGGGCACCCTGAATTGGATAGCAAGCCTCTTGATCCTATAACCAACTAACCAATTTACAGGAAATGCAGTAGACAAAGGAATATGTGGAATGACTGTACAAGAATGTAATCAGCCATAGTCAGTTTGGCTCAGTGGACAGAGCATCAGCCTGAGGACTAATGGGTCCCAAATTTGGTCAAGAGCACATGCCTGGGTTGCAGAAGGCAACCGATCAATGATTCTCTCTTATCGTTGATGTTTCTATCTCTCCCTCCCTCTCTAAAATCAATAAAAATATATTTTAAAAAATGTAATCAGCAAAATCTACAGGAGTTGGCAAACTACACTAGATGCCTCATTTGTAATATTTTTATTGAAACAGCTATGTCCATTCATTTATCTACAGTCTAAGGTGCTCTCACACAACAGAGTCGAAGAGGTGTAACATAAACATATGACCTACAATGGCTAAAATATTTTCTACCTGGCCCTTTAAAAAAAACTTTGCCAGCCCTAACCGGTTTGGCTCAGTGGATAGAGCATCAGCCAGCGGACTCAGGAGTCCCAGGTTCGATTCTGGTCAGGGGCATGTGCCTTGGTTGCGGGCACGTTCCCGGTGCGGGGTGTGCAGGAGGCAGCTGATCGATGTTTCTCTCTCATTGATGTTTCTAACTCTCTATCCCTTTCCCTTCCTCTCTGTAAAAAATCAATAAAATACATTTTTTTAAAAAAAGTAAAAAACAAAACAAAACTTTGCCAACTCTTACTCTACAGCAGTGGTTCCCAAACTTATTTGGCCTACCGCCCCCTTTCCAGAAAAAATATTACTCAGCGCCCCCTGGAAATTAATTTTTTTAAAATTTTAATAACAATTAAACAGAAAGATATATGTATTAATGTTTCTACCTTTTTCGTAAAATATAGTAAAGAAAGGTGTAAATTAGAAACACTGAAGTTTGAAATTATGAAACTATTTATTGAACTCAGAATAGAAAGGTAATACAAAAAAAGTTAAAACAAATGCACCTGTGGCCATCACCGCCCCCCTGGATCGCTGCAGCGACCACCAGGGGGCGGTAGCGCCCACTTTGGGAATCACTGCTCTACAGGATAAACTCAATTTTTTCAACAAATAAAAGTGGGGGGAGGGGAGATGGAAGGAAAACCCTAAAGATTAAAAGATCTGAAGTTATTTTTTTCCTTTTTAAAAAATATTTCACAGTTCATGTTTTATTATTTTTTAACAATTCTTTATTGTGGAAAGTATTACATATGTCTCCTTTTTTCCCCTATTGACCCCCTCCAGCCTGCCCCCACTCCCCACCCCTGCCCCCATCCCAGGACCTCACCTCCCCATTGTCTGTGTCCATGCACAATAGGCCATGAATATTCAATAGTTATTTTAATTAATCACAATGTGTAGATCTTATTTGCATCTGGAGTCAAACAAAATCTAATTTTTAAAAAACTACAGATAAGCATTTGGATACAAACTATATTTGATGAAATTAAAATCTTACATTAGGAGCGATAATATAAAAAATAAAATAGTTCCCTTCTAGAGATACATACTGAAAAATCTTAAGCAAAATATGAAGTGTGGGATTTGTTTCAATAATACAGAAAGGGAAAGGGAATGAAGCTACAGATAAAACAAGACTGCCCATGAGTTGGTAATAGCTGAAGCTGGGTGATGGCTCCACTCTACGTAGTATTCCTTAATGCGCACGCAAGACAATACTCATGTAATCATTAAGCATGTCATGGTGGAATCCGGGAACATTTATGTTTCTAGATGTTTCACTATACATTATTTATAAAGAAAAAAAAGTCATTTTACTTCAAGAAAACTCTGAAGAAGTAACTACCCTATCTTTTGATACAGTAAAGGAAAACTTGCCCCCTGATGAGAAATAAACAGTTTTTTTCATTATCAGGATGGAATGGGAGCAAGGCCATCTCTAGCCCATAAAAATTTGTTAAATTAGAAAAAGGCACCCTCTATGATATAATAAATATATAGGCTAGTATGTGAATGGGGACCCTTAGACATGATACCGCCACAACACACAACCTGCACGATTGTAGGACTGGCCCTTGATGGAAATTTTAAAAGTATACGAAGTATACCTTGGTTGCCAAAGTATACAAAGAATTCAACTCCACCTTTTTGCAAATTAGTTATCTAGAAAAGGCACTCTCTCCATATCTTCCTCATCTGCTCTTTATCACTCAGAAATGAACGTATTTGGAAACAGGGTGGGGGACAAGTCTATACACTTTCATAGGCCTAACATTTTCTTCTTGAGTTATCTAAATTATCAGAAACATTTCTCCAGAAATGTGGTTTCTCCCCATTGCAATAAACATAGCCTCACCAGCATTTCAAAGGCAAGAAAACTGCTGGAAAGAAGGCATGACCAGAGGCAATCAGCTAAGCTGTCCATGACCATAAGCCCCACTTCTAGTAGGTAGTACAGTGAGAAAAAAACAGGATTGATCACTATTTTTCCTAAATCCAGTAAACAGAGGGAACCCCTATCACTATTTGAAAGTATACTATTTAAAGAGGAGATATCAACAAGGGGTTCTTGAATACAGATATGAGGAAAAAGACAAAGGATAATTTTAAAAAACAAACACTGCAGAAAATGAACTATAAATGTCTATTTACAGGTTCTGTGAGTCATGCTTTAAAATGTATACTATGTATATCACATATACCAAAAACATACTTTCACACACAATAGAAAAGCAGTCATTTTCAACACACACATACACACCCCAAGTATATGTTTAGATTTTTATTTTTATATTAGCCCCATCGTAGTAGGAGTGTTAAAATTAACAAAAATGTAACTAAAACTTTAAAAGGGATAAGTACTTTTAAATGATTTATTTTATATCAAAGTGACAAAAAATCAAGCAGAGTGTGGACTTCTGACAAGACTGGTAATCAGAGTTATGTTTTCTAGAAAGGATGGACAGCTTTTATTTTTATCCTGAAAATGGCAGAAACCTTATGATAACTTCTAAATATCTTTGTAGCAACAGAAATTTCAGCTGTCAGCTTTGAGTACCTTTTATATACCATATAAATAACTTAATATTAAATTTAAGGCAGTTTTATGAGGTAGAGAATTACAAAGTCAAACTAAGATTCCTTCCAAGCCCTTCCACCCACAATATCAAATTCATAGGACTAGACGTAAACTTACTTGGGCTGTTAGAAAGGTATCATCTTCACCTTCTTGAGCTTCCATTTCCTAAGTAAAAGGGTATACAATAGCTGCTTTACAAGGTATCCGGGTAACATGAGAATGCTTTTATGCTATACCCAATTATCACTAGTTTTATTTCCTCACAATGTCTATGATACCGTGGATGCAAAGTCAATGCTTCACAATTCAGACAACATCCTTTATGCTAAAATAAAGACAATCACACTGGCAGAGAATTAGAAAAATCTCTTTCTTGAGGCCTGCATTTATTAGGTGACGTAGAACATCAGTGTTTTAAGCGTGACTAAGCACTAACAGCACTGACTCACTAATCCACTGATTTACTTAAGACATACCACTAGCACTAGCACACTTCAAAGTGAAACAAACAGTCTGTTTCATTCAAGAAAAAGATTTTTAAAATTATATGCTTTTAAATTATACTTTTATAAGTAACCTCCCCACCCTTGATAGTACCCAAGGAAATGCAAATTAATATTTTATATCTACTAAAGTAGCAAAAGCCGGAACCGGTTTGGCTCAGTGGATAGAGCGTCGGCCTGCGGACTGAAGGGTCCCAGGTTCGATTCCGGTCAAGGGCATGTACCTGGGTTGCGGGCACATCCCCAGTAGGAGGTGTGCAGGAGGCAGCTGATGGATATTTCTCTCTCATCGATGTTTCTAACTCTCTATCTCTCTCCCTTCCTCTCTGTAAAAAATCAATAAAATATATTTTAAAAATAAATAAAAAAATAAAAAAATAAAGTAGCAAAAAAAAAATGATCACCAGGTAATGGTGGCAAAGTCAGAGCAAAATTGGTACACTCATTCATAGTGGGGTAAAAAACAACTTACATGTCCCAAGTTAAGGGAGTGGCTATTAGACACATAGAAAGCAGTTTAATAAATTATGGTATAAAACACAGATTATAAAGTCCTTATGTGGAAATATTATATAGAATAAATAGCAATTATTTAGAACATTATATAGAATAAATAATTACTAAGTAAAATATATACATGTGTGGAAAATAAAGTAAAATTAAAAAGGTCTTTTAAGGCAGCAGGATTCTGGGTGATTTATAAATAACTTTAAAAATATATTTTTTGAAAATTCTGGGATTTCCACATTGAACTAGAAAAAAAACTTATTTAGTACTTAATTCAGCTGAGTCATGTTTTAAAAAAACTGGCTAAAGACCTGACTTTCGATGTCCTCTTTCTCAATATCTTCAATTGCTTCTGCCTCTATTAATTCACGAGTTCTCTTGTTTTCTTCTATGGAAAGTAACTCCTTTAAACGCACAGTCTCCTCTTCATTTTCACCAAACTCTTCAGAGTCCTTTAGTTCATCATTTCCATCTTGTTCATGTGCCTCTTGATTCTCCAATTCACAGTCCTTTTAATGGTAAGAAAATTTGGTACAACTAGAGGCAAAGTAGTGTAGGCTAGCCACCAAATGTTTTTGGTAATTTATATCTCTACATGTTTTAAATTTTACCATATGTTGACTTTATTTTCTACATGTTTAAAATTTTACCATATGTTGACTTTATTTCCAAAGTAAAAGTTCAGTCATTTTACCTTATACATTAAACTATGTCTTTAAAAATGGGGGGGGGGGGGGGGGGGGTCTAATACCAAAGTCATTAAATCACATTTTGAGTTCCCAAATCTCTCATACGGAACTACACATAAACTGGATTGCTATTAGAGATGCACTCAAATTCCAGTTACTTAATATTTACCAACTCACATCCTAGGGCTCTCCGAGAAAATAAGGCTTCAAAGAAATGACTTGATTTCTCCAGGTGCCATAGTTTAGTTTAACTTCAAAGACCCTGGAAGTCATATATTATAGCTAATGTTTATTTCTAATTAATAATAAGGAATCGCAACTGTTATACAAATGTCTGTACTTGAAAAATATTCAAATGATTAATTTAAATGTATATGTCTTGAAATCTATCACTAAGTCACAAAGCTAATTAGGCAGGGGAACATTGGCTGGGATTATCTCTGAGGCTCTTTCAAAGTTTATAGGTACAGGATACTTCAGTGCAAACAAAGAAAAGCCGCCATCTGTTTAGTTTCCTCTTTAACTGCACTTTAACTGCAGAAAAAGAGTTGAAAGCAGTGAACATTCCTTCTTCCTTTCCTAGCAGATTTAAGAAAAGGTTTCTGGGTTAAAGAAGAAAATGGCAGGGCCATTTTCAGTTCATTCATAACTGAACTGCAGTGAGGGTACAGAAATTTCTAAGGGGGGCAGGGGAGCAGGCAAAAACAATAAATATGATTGTTTGGGCATGTGGAGTTCTTGGGGAGCAGGGAATTTCCAGGCCAGGGTTTGACCAACCTCGCGTCACATATGAGTGGAGGAACACTGGGGACTGAAAACAAATTGTCAAATTTTTATATGACAATATAAAAATAAGTGCAAATAAGTAAAAAGCAAGGTGAGTCACTGAGGGAACATCATCTATTCTAAAGTGCCTTAATTTCTATCAACTACATCATATATTCTGATACTTTCAAAGTGAAAAGGAAATATAAAAAAGAAACTGAACATATATTTAAATAGGATTGGGTTTGTTGTTGTTTTTTTGTTTTTTTAAAAAAAAGCTCTTTTGGCCCTAGCTGGTTTGGCTCAGTGGATAGAACATTAGACTGTAGACTGAAAGGTCCTGGGTTCGATTCCAGTCAAGGGCACAGGCCTGGGTTATAGGCTACATCCCCAGTAGGAGGCAGCCAATCAATGATTCTCTCTCATCATTAATGTTTCTTTCTTTCCCTCTCCCTTCCTCTGTGAAATCAATAAAGATATATATATATATATATTTTAAAAAGCTCTTTTGTTCTGACATTATAACCAGGTTCATTTAATAAAAACACAAAGGCATCCTTTGCAGCACATATTAGAAACAATACTGTTATGCTGAATAGAAGTATGTATCTCCTTGCAACATTTCAAATGACTATAAAATATCTATGAAAAAAAAATGTCTATGAACTGAAGAACTAAAAGTTGGACATTTGAAAATTAAAAGAATTTTTACTCAGTCACAATGTTCTTTCAGCTTACGGATACTTTTTGCTTAAGCATATACTCACTAGTGAAGACAACCTGAGAAAATAACAAAGGGACAAACCTAAAGGAAGACATACCACAATGAAAACAATAGAGACACTGAAGAGCTCTTAAGGCAGTGGTTCTCAACCTTCCTAATGCCGAGACCCTTTAATACAATTCCTCATGTTGTGGTGACCCCCAACCATAAAATTATTTTCGTTGCTACTTCATAACTGTCATTTTACTACTGTTATGAATTGTAATGTAAATATCTGATATGCAGGATGTATTTTCATTGTTACAAATTGAACATAATTAAAGCATAGTGATTAATCACAAAAACAATATGTAATTATATATGTGTTTTTCCAATGTTCTTAGGCGACCCCTGTGAAAGGGTCATTCGACCCCCAAAGGGGTCGCGACCCACAGATTGAGAACCGCTGTCTTAAGGGCTCAAAGAAAAGCTAATTACAGGCACTTGATCTTCAATTTTAATGGATCCCCGAGCAAATATTGCCTAAGATTATCTAATTTCAGGGTTAACTCCTCAACCAAACAATTTTTTCTTTCTGTGACTGCCCTTAAAAGTGCAAGGTACAAAGTGTGAGGTGTGTGGTCTGTGTGTAACATGGGAAAAGTAGAGAACTAGATAGGAGATGGGCAGGTGAATGGACATAAGCTTTCTTCATGGTGGAGCACACAGCCATTCGGAGATGTTATGACAATATGGACTAACTCTACACAGAAGACAAAATGTATGGGGATACGAATGTATACAATTTAAGAGGAACTATGCTCAGTAAATAATTCCTGCTAATGCCACACTACTTAGGCCCTAATGATCAGTAAGTATTAGATCATGTTTCAGTCAACTGAAAACAAAACCTTAACTACAATTAAAAAATACTTGGTATACAGAACTGGCCGATTAAAATTACATACATTATTTTTCTGGCTGGTCTATTTCAAATAAGTTCTTTTTTAACCAAAAGACCTGTCTTATTTATCTTTAAAGCACAAAACAAATTTCTTAATTTTATCTTTACAAAGTAGCAACACGACAGAAATTCTCTATTTTAAGAACTACATTAATCTAGGTTCTGTATATTATATAAAAGCTAAATGCAACAGGCAAATTAAAAATAAATTATTGTCCTGGCAGTATGGCTTGGGTGGAGCACCGACTCGTACATAGAAAGGCCACAGGTTCGATTCCTGATCATGGCACACACCCAGGCTGCAGGTTCGATCCCCGATCTGGGCAAGTGCTGGAGGCAACCAATCAATGTCTCACTCTCACATCAATGTTTCTCTCTCTCTCAACTCAATAAAAGCGTGTCCTCAGGTGAGGATTAAAAAAGAGAAATAAATTATCACCCTGGCCGGTATGGCTCATTTGGTTGAGTATCATCCAGTGCACTGAAAGGTCACTGCTTCAATTCTGGTCAGGGCACATACCCAGGTTTTGATTTCAATCCCAAAAGTGCATACAGGAGGCAACCAATCAATGTTTCTCTCTCACATTAGTGTTTCTCTCTCTCTCTCCCGCTTCCCTTCCCCTCTCTCTAAAATCAATAAAAACATATTTAAAGAAGAAAAAAAAAGTCCTAGCTGGTTTGACTCTATGGAGAGAGCATTGGCCTGCGGACTGAAGGGTCCCAGGTTCGATTCTGGTCAAGAGTACTTGCTCAGGGTGCGGGCTTGATCCCTAGTAGGGGGTGTGCAGGAGGCAACCAATCAATGATTCTCATCATTGCTGTTTCTCTCTCTCCCTCTCTCTCCCTCTCTGAAATCAATAAAAAAAATAGATAAAAATAAAGTAAAATAGCCCTAACAGGTTTGGCTCAGTGGATAGAGCATCGGCCTGCAGACTCAAGGGTCCCGGGTTCGATTCCAGTCAAGGGCATGTACCTTGGTTGTGGGCACATCCCCAGTGGGGAGTGTGCAGGAGGCAGCTGATCGATGTTTCTCTCTCATCGATGTTTCTAACTCTCTATCCCTCTCCCTTCCTCTCTATAAAAAATCAATAAAATATATTTTAAAAAAAATAAAGTAAAATAAATTATCAATATCCTTCATTGTAGTACCTTGTCCAGGAACAAACATATCAATTGTCCTATAACTGTTCCTCTGGCCCCTTTGCCTCAGATTTCTACTTAAAAACTCAGACAGGCATTATTTTTAGCTTTACTCTCATTTAACTAAAGATAACATTATTTATTATATTTTTCAACTATGAGAATTAATGAGATTGACAAGATTACATAAGTCTCTATATTTGACCTACATACTTCAGTTTCGTTAAGTAAAATGCATGAGTTCATCATGCAACATGCTAGGCTCGAAATAAACATCTTAACCTGAGTAATTAACACTTTACCTTGACAAAAGCTTCATCTTCCACAGAAGCATCTCCACTCAACTCATCTGCTTCCTGTTTTTTACCTGCGAAAGAAGGAAAATGGGCTAACAACCAATACTTTATTACTTTAAGAGTAAAAATCATCCAGAGATGTTTACCCCACAGTACTACTCTACTCCCAATCATCTGACTAAGCCAATGCCGATTGCTTCTAAACCATCTGCTCAAAGCTGCCCAAACAAAAAAAGCTTTAACAATGACAGGCTGTTTCACTAAAATAAACTGTGCAAATAATTAATCCTTCATTTGAACCCATCATCTTAACTGACTTGATAAATCTGATACATTTTTCTTTACACCACTCTAATTCTCTAGCTTCAATTCTCCCAGAAGCAGCAGAACCTTTTAATGATACTCTACTAACTGCAGATATAACCAGATGCCTGACTCATATCCCCCAGCAAAGCCTTCCCTACGTTCTCTTCTTCAATAAGCTTTCTCTGAAATAAAATTCTCAAACTTAATCTACACCTACAATCCATCAGTTGATTATTTATTAATTACCTTATACTCTCAAGTACATCTTGCTTCACCATTACAGAAGAAATTCCTTAAGTACAGTGACTGCCCTTAGACTGATTTTGTAGTTCTCCAAAGGCCTACATATAAATAGTGCTGAGCATTTAACGTAATGACCAATTTAACTGGTTAGGCAAGTAGAAATTACTTCAGAATGATAACTGTTAATAGCTTCCAGAGAGACTACAGGCCTTCCAATGCAGCCCTCATCTTCAAAAGTTTAAGCTGGTGGTGGAAACTAGAAAATGTTCTCCACACCAAAAAGCAAACGAAAAAAGTTTCTCACAGAGCCAATGCTAAAAGTTTGTTTTCATATTAGTCCACAAAACCTACTTAATAACCCATAATGAAGAAGAAATGCTGTTAAAAACACAGCGGCTGGGACCTCAGCATTAAAAAAAATTTTTAAATTCATTTATTTTGAAATGTGAATGAATATCCTTTCCTGAGGCCAACTAGTCAACTTTCCCCTTTGCCTAAAACAGGAACTGCCATGTACCTATTTCCAAGTGTCTGTGATCCCAGTGTAGCCAGTTTAGCTGTGAGGTAACTATTTTAAAAATCAGGATACCAGCCCCCATCTTCCATCTGCTCCCAATTCGAATGAATGATAAAAAGGGAAACAAGGTACAGGTCCTTCCAGGTATATGAACAAGATTAAAAGTGCGGATTTTTCTTTTACCCTCAGAGGTAAAAGAGGGCTTGTCCCTGCCCCTGAGGACTTGTGTGAATGGAAAGAGAAAGTGTGGAGCTCAGTGTTCCATTCCTATTTGGAATGCTGATGTTTGTAGTTTAGGGAAAATATAAATTAGAAATTACTACAAGGGTAATGACTAAGAAAGCCTATTCATCAGAAAGTCTTTATTAATCTATTTTTAAAATTAAACAAAGATGTTCCTTCCCCGAAAACAAAAGAGAAAAACAGTATCAGGAGAGAAAGAGTGCATTAAATCCCATCACATTTAGAGAGAGGAAGTTCCAAATAAAAAACCTTAAAGATGTTATCTTGTAGAAGAAATAAGCTTTTTAATAATATAGGAAGAGTTAAGAAAAGTTCTCTGGGGGAAAAATAAATGGAAATTGTACTTCAAAAAAAAATAATATAGGAGCCTTTCTCTACCGGCTCAAACCCCAACACACACCACCAAATAATCTATAGAGTAGGGCTTTGGGCGGCACTCCTTCAGATCATTTGCAAATACTATTTACTCCTTACAATTATAAACTACTTTACAATTTGCAAAGCTCTTAAAAAAGTTCAATTGAGCCCTAGCTGGTTTGGCTCAGTGGATAGAGCATCGGCCTGTGGACTGAAGGGTCCCAGGTTCGTTTCCGGTCAAGGGCACATGCCTGGGTTGCAGGCTCAATCCCCAGTAGGGGGCGTGCAGGAGGCGGCCAATTGATGTTTCTCTCTCATCATTGATGGTTCTATCTCTCTCTCCCTCTCTAAAATCAATAAAAACATATATTTAAAAAATTTTATTTTTCTAAGCACCCTATGGTACATGGGCAGGTATTCACAATTACACAAAAGAGAAAATGAGCCCGAGAGGTTAAGTAGCTTGCCCAAAGCTAATCAATGGCGTTCTCAGCACTGGGAGCCAAGGCTTCTCATTTCCAGTCCTAAATTCCGTCCACTACATCTTACTATGACCTACTTAAAAGACATTATTCTAGTAGGGAGTGGTTAATTAACTCAACTGAAAGATATTATCTTTGAAATGGCAGCTCTCAGCAAGACAAACTGCACACTAGTATATGATGCACACTCCATGGTGAATTTCACTTGCTTTAGTTTACTTAAAGGAAAATCAAATTATGCTACAACAAAAACACAAGCAGCAGTCACTACCTCTGCTTAAAGTGGCTTCCTCAATCTAGGCACTAGGATAAATGCTATATACACATTATTTTATCCTCAAAACTACTCTGAAACTATATCCCAATTTTACAAAAGAGGCAACTAATGTAAAAAGTTAATGAGATTACAAAACTAGTAAAGGCAGTGCTCCAATTTAAACCTAGCCCTCAAGCCTTAGCCGGTTTGGCTCAGTTGATAGAGCGTTGGCATGTGGACTGCAGGATCCCAGGTTCAATTCCAGTCAAGGGCTCATGCCCTAGCTGGGGGCTCCATCCCCAGTAGAGGTCATGCAGGAGGCAGCCAATCAATGATTCTCTCTCATCATTGATGTTTCTGTCTCCCTCTCCCTTCCTCTCTGAAATCAATAAAAATATATTTATAAATAAATAAATAAATAAACCTAACCTACAAAACATTAGATCTTCGAGTAACTACACTCAGGGGTCCTCAAACTTTTTAAACAGGGGGCCAGTTCACTGTCCCTCAGACCGTTGGAGGGCCGGACTATAATTTAAAAAAAAACTATGAATAAATTCCTATGCACACTGCACATATCTTATTTTGAAGTAAAAAAAACAAAACGGGAACAAATACAATATTTGTATTTGCATGTGGCCCGCGGGCCGTAGTTTGAGGACCCCTGAACTACAGTATGCCAGTTGTTAAAATATTATCTTTTAGTTACACAGAGGTTCCATAAGCCACATCCAGAAAATTTTTAAATGCAAGACTCACTGAGATTACTAACTTGCCCCGTGACAAACAGGCAATAAGAGGCGGAGGTACACGAAAGGGCCCAACTTCATAGCCCTTACTGTTTCAACAGCTGAACCACAGGAATGCATTGGACATCTAATGTGTCGTCAGCTTGCAAACATAAAAGCCACGAGGACAAGGTTTTCACGCATACAGTGATGAGACTGTGGCTATAACCTGATAGGTACAATGAACCTACTGTAAGGGTACATAGTGTTTTAAAAAATTGCCATTTTACCCTCTAGTTGTGACTGCTTTCATAAATCTATAACTGTGGGCTTGTTTTACACATGTTGAGTTAGAAACTATATTGTAATTACTTCCTTTATGAAAAAGTAGCAGTCTTCTCCCCCATAAAATATAACTCATATTTTAAAAAGCTACGACATTCACCATCCAAACCAAAACCCAGCACGATGCTGTATAATGAGCATATACTCAAGCATCTGTATCTCCTGATTGGTAATGGAGTTAAGGCCTAGGTTGGATGCTAGTAGCAAACAAGATCTGGATTTCAGTTCAGCCCTCAATAGAACCAAGAGGTGACATGCCAGTCAAACCAGTGTGGTGTGCAAACCCCTCCTGTCAGTAAGGACTGTACAAAGTACATCTCTAGAGTCCTTTCTCTTACCATGTCACAGATAAGAACTGAAAAGAAAGCCCACGTCCCCCTTAAATTCCAACAAGCAACACCATGTTAGGAACATTTGTGTATAGTGAATAACGACTTTTATACCTATCTCCCATCAAAGCTTACACTATCAAAGCTCCTATGGCAACGTAACAAAATAATCTTTTGTCCTTCAAGGAATCTGTCACGTGCCACAAAAATGTGAACTGGTCCAAAGGACAGTAGCATAACCGGATGAGGGAGATGACTGAAAGTTTCATGTAGGCTGAAGCCTAACTTTAAGGCACGAGGAACAAAACTAGAAAACAAAATTGAGCAATCAAGATATACCAAGAAAAAAAAAGGAAGCAAATGAACTTATCACTCCTTGTTACAGCAGTAACATACAGCTATTTTGAAATTACATATAATACACTGCAATGTTCTTTGTGTGGTTCTAGAATCTAAAATAAGATGGCAAAATAAAAATGTATATACATCAAAGGAGAATGCCACTAGAAACGTCTCATTTATGCAGCATACATTTGTATAAGTCCACAAATCATTAAAGACACTGTTGGGGCTAGACATGTTTCAGAATAAAGAATTTTCAGGTTTTAAAAGAGTACAATCCTTACTTATTTAAACTTCCCAGTGGTTTCTGAAAGTGTCTCTCAATCACAGAAATATTTGTGCAATAAAATATATCCATATTCACACCAAATGGGATAAGTCAAGACTATAAATAGCCTCACTTTTGCCACCAATCTTAATATAAAACTTGCAGTTTCCAGAGCTTTTGTATTTCAGAATTATGAAAAAAGGATTCTGTATTATAAATTGGTTTTCTCCTCCAAAGGCAAATTGGTCCTTACAAAGCTTGCCATTTTCCTTTGCAAGTTCAGAAATAACTCCAAAACAAAAAGAAAAAAATCCACTTAATTAATAAAATTTTGCCAAAAACCTGTGGCTTGAGTAACTTTTCCCCTTAAACAGTTACAGAAACTATGAAATATAGAAAATATTTAGTCATAAAATCCCTGTTGGAGAAGTGGGGGAAGATTTAGAGTTTAAGCCAAACTGAATAACATTTAATATTTCCAGGAACAACCTCTCCCCAACTGCATGCAGTATCTTAAAATAATCATAGACTGTGCCTTGTGTTAACTGTTTACATGTGTGTTTTTGCCTCTTTTATTAAACCAATATTTCACTAATGAAATCATTTTTCTAAAAGGCATTGTACATCGTCTTAAACATAGCATTCACCCAAATAGGTCATTTCATTATTATTTTTGAATCTACAGATAATTCACACTCAACATAATATATCTGAAAACACCAAAAGTGTATTTTTAAAAATGTCTAATTTTGTTATCTAAAGATAACTAAACACATACATACATAATACATAACATGTGCGCATGAGCACACAGGATATTTTAAAAGGCAGCAAAAATTGTACTTTCTATTCTTGTCAATAAAAAGAAAATATTACTGCTTAACAGCACTATTGCAAGAATCAAATAAAGCAATGTGAAAAGTTTTTGAAAACTGTAAAGCATATAAAATAATTTGCAAACTTCCAGGCAGATATGAATGAAAATGATGCTGAATTTCAAGCTCTAGTCTGGAGTCAGTGGTTCTTAACTCTAGCTGCATGAGAATCACGTGGAAAACTTTTAGAAAACAACAGAGCAACTAAAATCAAAAATCTGGGAAGCAGGAGTCTGGTATCTATATTTTTAAAAACTCAAATGATACCATTATTAATTAACAGGAAAGGAGCAGGGGAAATCCAAATATTACAGGCATGCATCTAAACTGCAGCTTCATGGCAAAGCTGTACAAATGGCATGCCCATAATATTTGGCCTTTCCCCCTGCTCGTAAAGGTTAGCTCACTTTCTCCGATAACAAAATGACTCTAAGGTAGAATAGATTGAGAACTATGACTGAGCATAAATAACTGAAGAAGTTAGAATGAGAAGAATATAAGAGGAAAGTTGTTTCAGATTCCCCAGACTAGAGAAAATTTAAATTCAACCTACCTTTAACAAAACACCATATATGGTGTGAACCAATTTTAGTTAAAAAGGAAAAAAAAAAGATCCTTAAACATAAACCTATAAGACATGCACATGTACATACACAATAAAATTGTAACAAATTCATAATGGTGAATTATGAGCAATTTTCACTTTTTGGTACTTTTCCATATTATCTAATTTTAAAAATGAAAACATTTCACTTTTATAATCTGGAAAACAATACTGTAAAACCATAATGCAAACTATTATTCTAGGGTAGCAGGCTAACTCCTGGAATTGCACAATACTGAGTCTCTCTTATTGTAGAATGTGAGAACTACAGTATAGTTGATTAAATAAATCAGTAAAGACCACCATTAAACCTTAAGCCATTGTTCAGCCTCTTCATTAAAGTCATTTCTGATGTCACTAACTAATGATAATGACTTCTTTATCCTCTAATTCCTGGACAATTTTACTTTATTTTACATAAAGTCTTCATGAAATCCTCTACTCCTAATTCAGAATGCCTAGAAGTTGACTGACTTGGAAGACGCACAATGT
>NW_005871071.1:171204-173658 GCF_000147115.1 Myotis lucifugus | reverse complement strand
TTTGGCCCCTTGAGTGTGGCTCTTCCACAAAATACCACGTGCGGGCGCGCATGTACAGTGCGATTGAAACTTTGTGGCCCATGCGCAGAAGTCGGTATTTTGTGGAAGAGCCACACTCAAGGGTCCAAAGAGCTGCATGTGGCTCGTGAGCCGCAGTTTGCCGACCAGTGGCCTAGTGGTACCCCAAAAATATCTGACAATTCTGTCCCCAAAGACCTTCTCAATGTCACAGTTTTCATTAAATTTCCCTTCACATCCAAACTTACTGCAGTTAAAAAACAAAACAATAACAGGCAAGAGTTACAGTATACTATGATAATGTATTATATTAAATGCATTTTATGCAGTTGATTATATTCTTTTTTTAAAAATTATATTCTTATTTGGCATAAATTTTAGAAAGCTTTACATAGTACACATGTAAGTAATTATAATTACATTGCCTTGTGGTACTGTCACACAAATTAGACATCA
The DNA here is from genome assembly GCF_000147115.1 of Myotis lucifugus. Lineage (NCBI taxonomy): Eukaryota > Metazoa > Chordata > Mammalia > Chiroptera > Vespertilionidae > Myotis > Myotis lucifugus. The sequence continues at coordinate 173,184 of NW_005871071.1, read as the reverse complement.
GATGTTTGGATAAACCTAAAACCCCAAATTATATTTTTTAATAGGGGAAAAAAATTCAGATTTTATATAGCAATTTGAGTCTTTTTTAAGCCTGCATGTATTGCAAATGAGTGTCAACATCAGTAAGTACTGCATAATATATAATTTTGAATAATATACTGATTAACCACATAAAATAACTTTGGCTGAAGTGTAGAGATGACACTAAAGATTAAAAATCCACAAGAATGTGATGTGCCACTATCAGGTGAACCAAAAGAAACTTTAAATCTATAATCTCTAAAACAAGCTAGTGAGTTAGCTCTACCTGTCTAACCGCTTTCTTAACACACACCCAAATAATATGACAGTAAATCTCACTGGTGAAGCTTTCTAGGTTACTTATTAAAAGCTCATAGCAAAGAGAATACAAGACTCAGAAGGGAGACCCAGAGCATTTAAGATCTTACTCCCTGGCAGATGTCGTCAGTTTGGCTCAAATAAACTCTTACTTTAAAAAAAATTACAAACTGTTTGCCAAATTAAATATATGCAAACAGATTTTATAATGTTGGTCATAAATATGAGAACCCACTGCATTATCAACTTCATAAGTTTGTGCTTATAAAACTGCATTTTAAAAGTAATCTACAATATATTGAAGAATGCAGATTGTATTTCCTCTAATCTGTCCAAACATAATCATCTAAACACAAAATTTTTAAAAGAAGTAGTGCTTTTTTCAGATCCATGAAGCTTCTCTCTTGCTTTCTTAACATTATTTAACTTTTTTTATTGATTTTTTTTACAGAGAGGAAGGAAGAGGGATAGAGAGGTAGAAACATCCATGAGAGAGAAACAGCGATCAGCTGCCTCCTGAACACCCCCTAATGGGGATATGCCCGCAACCAAGGTACATGCCCTTGACCGGAATCGAACCTGGGACCCTTCAGTCCACAGGCCGACGCTCTATTCACTGAACCAAACCGGCTAGGGCGACATCATTTAACTTTTATCAAAAGATTTCTTTTTCTGCCCTAACCGGTTTGGCTCAGTGGATAGAGCGTCGGCTGTGGACTGAAAGGTCCCAGGTTCGATTCCGGTCAAGGGCATGTACCTTGGTTGTGGGCACATTTCCAGTAGGAGGTGTGCAGGAGGCAGCTGATCGATGTTTCTCTCTCACCGATGTTTCTAACTCTCTATCCCTCTCCCTTCCTCTCTGTAAAAAATCAATAAAATATATTTAAAAAACAAACAACAACAAAAACATTTTAAAAAAAAGATTTCTTTTTCTGACAAAATATTTGTGTCTTGCTGACGTCTACATGGCTGACTCTAAGTAATTAATCCCTTTCTTTACTTTTTTCCTTTCCTAATAATCTATCCTAAAGAATATTTATATTAGTTGAGGGCCTATGAGCTTTCCAGTCCTTTCCTTATACCTGATTTAGCTAAACAGGAAGCAATTTTCTTCTGACTCTTAGCTATATATAATTACTAAATTTCAGAACTAAAAGACCCTTACAGATAATGTGGTAAAATGTCCAACTTTACAAAAAAGGCAACAGACCCAATTGAAGGGAAAAAAAGTGGTATGACCAAGATAACATTCAAGATAACGTTCAAGGTAGATATTGCTAAGTGAAATGAGATTTGGCAAAAAGAACTTAATGCAGTAATTCGGCAACGATACTGAAAACCCAACATCACATTAAAATAATGTTTAATTTTTTGAATCCTTGGTTTTAAAAATCCATTAATCATTGATATTTAAAAGTTTCCCTATTCAAATTTGGTTTCTAACTGTTATTTTTAAACTTCTTTAATTAAAATTGAAAATGATCTATATAATGAAAACTTAAGCGACTGTTATGGTGGAATGACCAGAACGACCGGTCACTATGATGTGCACTGACCTCCAGGGGGCAGACACCCAATGCAGGAGCTGCCCCCTGGTGGTCAGTGCACTCCCACAGAGAGAGTGTTGCTCAGCCAGAAGCC
>NW_005871071.1:167943-170041 GCF_000147115.1 Myotis lucifugus | reverse complement strand
TGGTCCTAATGCCCACACAGATTACATAAAACCAAACTTGAATATTTCCTTCTTTTCAAGGTAAATCCATTCAATCATTTTACTCTGTTTACAATCAATCTGGTCTATGGCAGACTGAATCACTTAAAGCAGTAAATAAAGTTAGATTTTTAAAATGCTGCAGCTGTCCATGACACACTATGCATGGAACTTGTAGGTAGGTACTAGGATCCAGACACCCACATCATGTTCACCCTCTGCCACTGTCCTTGTGGGAGGGAGGTAAAAAGCTGTAATTATGTATTCAAGTGAAAGAGTTCACTAACCAGAACCTTTTAAAAATGTCTAAGTCCCATTTATATTGTCAAAAAGTTAATTTAAAACCACTTTTATCTATTCACTAAATCACCATTACTGAAAATATATTCTGGCCTACTTCAAAAGCTATAAAGTCAAAATCTTTAAGATATCCCTATAATTTAAAACTTTTTTTTAAAGCTAACTAATCATAGATTTTCCCTACTTTGTTAGTATGATTGGTGAGATCTTTCTTGAATTTCACTGAAGATTAGATTGTATCATGTAATGGCATAAACGCAAATTAAGTTTACCAAGTCAAACAAAATGCTAAACATAAAGGTTATAGAATTGTAATATGCTAGAGAAAACAGCAAGGAGCCAAGGTGAAAGATTTGGTAGGAATTCCATCAATACTCTGCCAATTGTGGGGCAAGGTAGATATGTATTAAACTGTATTTTATTCTTTAGGTCTTCACAGTATAAAGGAAGAGACATTATGAAACTTGACATGGTAATTTTTTTTTTTCAGAAGCAATAAAGAACTGGTCTCACTTTCAGGACAGCGTCAGCCAAATCTTAAGGGCTACAAGTCACCCCGAGCCTGGCAACAGTAACTTTTCTTCCTTGACCCATGAAGGCAGAGTGCCAGAGGGAAATAGCAAAGAGTAGCACTATATAAACAGGGCAAGTGGCACAAGAGCAGAGGCAAGTTATATAACCAAAATATATTTTAAAATATGTTCATAACTCGTAACAACCTTTGCCTTTGGTTGGTTTCTTGTTTGCAGTATCAGTTGAAACAGTTAATTCAATATTATCTGGATCGCCTCCTTCCTCTTCAATAGCCTACATTAGAAAGAGAAGTTAATATGCTACACAATCTGCCTACACTTATTTTATAAAAACGAAACGAAAAAAAAAATCAGCAAACCTCAAGCCTCAAGACATTACAATTGCCAGTCATTTCATAAACCGACTGCAAACACAGCAATTAAACTACACGACTGAGAGGCACTTTCAGGGGGAAATATCATTAGGTATCAAAAAAATCACATGGAGTTTTACATTCCACCGAGTCGAGATAATTAAATTAGTATCGTACTGAACGAAAGTCTAAACGTTCTCAATGGCAGAAAAGTTGCTTGCTGCGTTAGTAAATAGCTACATGAAACTTATTTCTCCTCCACCTCCATTCCAACGCTCACTTCAAATAAACCAGGAAGATGATCCGGGAAAGCAGGTTCTTGAGCTGATGCAAAAACTGAAATTCCAGCGGAACACAAACCCTTCCTCTCACCCACCCATCAACTTCCACTATCAATCCCCCCCTCACTCCCCCCGCCCCCCAAGATGGGGAGGAAACGGTTGGGCTCAATTAAACGGTAACTTCGCAGAAGTCACCAAAGTCACCAGTCCCCTCCGAGGTCAAGAAACGCTCGCGCTCACCATCGCTCCCGGCTGGGGACCGAGCGCCCCCCGGGTCCCCACGACCGCCCCTGGGGAGGCCCCGCCGGCCGGCCGCAGGCCCCCGCAGCCCGGCGACAACGTCCGGAAGAGGGAGGGGCGCACTCGGCGGCGGGCGTCGGGAAACCCAGGGCGGCTCCCGGCAGGTCCGCAGGCCCTGCCTGGATGCTCTAGGCCGGCGGGTCTGGGCGAGGGTCCTTTGTCAGCCTGAGTGGCGGACCCGCGCGGGAGGCTGCTCCAGTCTGGGGACAGGAGAGCTATTGATGGTTCGCATACGCGGGAGCATCTGGCTCACCAGGGGGTCGCTAAGAGCGAGGTATATCATGCCTTGCGAGGATATGATGAGGCCTCAGAG
>NW_005871071.1:166776-167771 GCF_000147115.1 Myotis lucifugus | reverse complement strand
CGGGCCACCTGGGCGGTGCGTCCCCTGGCGGGTGTGGGGAGGTCAGGCTCGTCCGACCGCTCCTACGCCCGCCGCGCCCCGCTTCCCCCGCAGCTGCGTTAGCCATCATCCGGCACCGTCTCCAATCTTGAGCAACAGCAGTGTGTGAGGCACGGCGCGCCATAGATAGTTCGCGCGTTACTCAACCCAGACCCCGGGCGTGTGCGCGCGCAGGCGCTTCCAGGGAAATAGACTTTATCAGTCAGTCCTGTGGTGCGGAATAATGGGAAAAATGTGCCCTGGCCGGTTGCTCAGTGGTCAGAGAGTCCCCCCCAGGGGACGAAACCCAAAGGTGGCGCATTGGATTCCTGGTCTAGGGCACGTAGGAGCCCAGGGGCGCGTGGGGGAGGGGCGCGTGGGGGAGGCAACTAACCAAGCCATGTGTCCTCTCACATCCATGCTTTTCTCCCCCACCTCCTTGCACTCTTTCTAAAAAATCAAAAAATGTGGTTGGTGTGCACTGATGAACTAGGTTCCGCAGTTCCAAAAGGCTGGAAAGAAACCCTAGGGTGGTTATCTATAATAACAAAAGGGGAATATGCAAATAGAGGGAAGGGTCCAACTTCATGATAAACATCTGGACGACCGCGCTTTGACCGGAACAGGCGCCAGCCAGCAGTTGGGTATGATGGGATTGGTGGGGGCCCTGCCATCCACCCCATGATGACCTGCAGAGGAGCCAGCCACCTGCTGTGATCCAATAGGGGAAAAGGGCGGTTGGGGAGTTTCGTTACGATGAGATAAGTAGGTGGGGGGGGCACAGGAATGGACGAAAGTTCATATAATGGTAGGTAGTAACAGGGAGCAATAGACAATGTAGACATCAGAAACGTTATTGTAAAAAAATCATAAAACAGATGAGATGGCGATATCAAGTCATTCTGTCAGCGTCAGTTTTTATCTCGTATCTACTTTTGGTGATGGATTATGAGCTTTATTTTATTTTTTTTTTGTGA
>NW_005871071.1:164210-166665 GCF_000147115.1 Myotis lucifugus | reverse complement strand
AGGAGGCATAGTTTATTCTACCACTGCCCTGCTCGCTGAAGAACAGGACAACTTTCCTGTGCACTGGCTCCGTTTGCCATCCTCTCTGGCAGACCTGATGGCTCAAAACCCAAGTCCATCACTGAATGAGGAAGTTATGGTTTCTGTGTACTGTGTTGGGATCCCTAGAAGAACCACCATCTTCTTACAGGCCACTGGCCTGTGCAAGTGAGTACTTATTTGTAACTTTAGCCTGTATTATTAATCACCAAAGCATAAGCACTTATAGAATAAAACTGGAAATTCCATAAACTGAGTACGACACACAATGAACTCTACTGGCACTTTCCTGGTTTTATAAAATTTAAATTGCTGAGTCTCACTTTAGGACGCTATTTCTGATAGACTAATTAGATCAAAATAATAGAAACTGGACATTATAACCTGACATTCAGGTAGTATTTTGAGGTTTATATTGCACTTTGACATACAACTCACTTAATCCTTCCGGACTCTGTGAGGTTGAGTTCTGTGAGGCTTAGGGAGATTAAATAGCTTGTTCACATAGCTGGTATGTAGCCGAACTGGTGCTCAAATCCGGGTCTCCTGATGGCAAATCTAGCTCTGTCTCTACTACAACTTTATTCACAGTCATAGAATTTTAGAATTCAAAGGATCTTAAGAAATTTTCTGGCCCAATCCTCCCCTTTTTATTTTTAAATAAATTAAGATTTTAAGAAATTAATCTAGGGCCTCACAACTTGTCACTAAACCTCATCCCATTTATCTCATTTCAGTGTCTTTCCCACTGAGCCATGCTCCACCATCTGTGGAGCTTGTAAAGAAGGGTTATAAAAAGCTAATGTTGCCCTAGCTGGTTTGGCTCAGTGGATAGACTGTTGGCCTGGGGACTGAAGCATCCCAGGTTTGATTCTGGTCAAGGGCACATGCCCGGGTTGTGGGCTCGGTGCAGCTGATCAATGATTCTCTCTCATCATTGATATTTCTATCTCTCTTTCTCTCTCTCCCCCTTCCTCTCTGGAATCAATGAAAAAAAAAAAATATATATATATAGAATCAATGAAAATATATATATATATATTTAAAGCTAATGTTATATTTGAAGTGAATGAGTTTTTCTTTGTCTAAAAGCAATCTACTAATGAAGTTATATAAAAATGGAGATCTGTGCCTTCTGATCTGGTGTACTTGGAAAAGAACTCATCATCTGCCAAAAATGCCAAGAATGTTTACCCTGAATCTTATGAGCAAATAGTCAGACAAATCCAATCATAGGACATTCTACAAAATAACTGCTCTGGATTCTTAAAAAAAAAAAAAAGTGTTAAAGAACAAAAATCCGATCAAGTAAATTTGAAGATCTAATTGGCTTTATTGAGCAATCACAAATCTGGCAGCATCCATCTAGCAGGTAGAGAGGTGCTCTGAGAAACTGTGCAAATGGAAGGATTTTATAGGTAGAAACTGGGTAAGACTAGAAAGCTATTAGCAGAAGAAAAGAAAGGATTGTCCTTCCACAAAGATGGTCTTATCAAACAGATTACCCCAGCTTCCTTTGAGGGATGAAAAAGGCCCATGTGACAGATTACCTCATTGCTACCGACCAGGAAATTCCAGATTTAGCAATTAAGATTACATTCCTGGAGAAGGTTGAAACTGCAATTAGGTCAGGTATTAAGTCTAGGTTTGCACTTTAGCATAAGTGACTCCATTTTGGACCAGGGTTATGCAAAATTAAGTCATTTTTCTTGGACAAATGCCCAGGAGTGTGAATGCTTTGTGAAAAACAAAAGTTTAATATCCCTAATATAAAAAGAGGGATATTAAATAGAGAAGAAAATGAAGAGAAGAAAAGTCATGTAGTATGTACATTTTATTTTTTAATAAACTGCCAAACTTTTCCAGTGTGGCTGTACCATTTTATATTCCCAGTAGCAATTTCTAAGCTATCTAGCTTTGCTACATTCTAACCAGTGCTTGGTATTATAGGTATGTTATGATGTCTCATCAAAAGTTGTGATTTTTTTGCTTGTTTGTTTTAGAGAGAGAGAGAAAGGGAGATGGAGGGAAGGAGAGAGAGATGGAGAGAGAGAGAGAGAGAGAGAGAGAGAGAGAGAAAGAGAGCGAGAGAGAGAGAGAGAGAGAGAGAGAGACGTTGATGCAAAAGAGAAACATGGGTCTGCTGCTTCCTCTACTGAGGATTGAAATCTGGTTATGTGCCCTGACAGAGAATTGAACCAGCGACCTTTTAGTGCACAGAAGAATGCTCAGCCAACAACCAACTGAGCCATACTGGCCAGCGCAAGGATTTTTTTTTTATATTTTTCCCTTTATTGAATAAGATATTACAAATGTGTCCTTATCCCCCCAATGTCCCCTCATCCCCCCAATCCTGCCCTCACCCTCACCCCTGTTGTCCACATCCATCACTTATGCTTATAAGCATGCATACAGT
>NW_005871071.1:152271-163479 GCF_000147115.1 Myotis lucifugus | reverse complement strand
ATTTCTTTTTCCATGTATGATAGGCAGAGTTTGTCATTGAAGCCTTCTAAATCTAGAATTTTCATTGTGGGAAGTTTTTGAGTCAAAATCAATTTCTTCACTAGATATGTGTCTCCTTAGGTAGCTTATTTCTACTTGAGTGAGCTTTGGTAATTTATGTTTTTCAAGGAATTTGTCCCTTTCATCTAAATTTTCAAAAATATTGCCCTAGCTGATTTGGCTCAGTGGATAGAGTATCAGCCTGTGGACTGAAGGGTCCCAGGTTCGATTCCAGTCAAGGGCACATGCCCAGGTTGCGGCCTTGATCCCCAGTGTGGGGCATGCAGAAAGCAGCCTATCAATGATTCTCTCTCATCAATGATGTTTCTATCTCTCTCTCCCTTTCCCTTTCTCTCTGAAATCAATAAAAATATATTTTAAAAAATATTGGCATAAGGTTGTTCCAGGTAAAAATAAAAGTTTTGTTTTTCTAAGAGACAAATGAACAGTATAGTGAAGTGCCTTTTTCCCCCTTAACATTTTAGGTTGGCATAAAGCTAAAAGTTTGTTAACTTGCATTGCCAAAAATGTGTTGTCAATATATCCTCATACATTGCTGATTGGAGTATAAACTAACCACTATAGAGATCAATTTGAAAATATGTAACAAAATTACAATGCACAGACCCTTTGGCTTAGAAATTCTACTCATAAATAATAATATATTTTTGTAGGTAATAATATACTTATAGGAAATAGCATATGTACTAAGATATTTATTGCAACATTAACCCCAAAATTCATCAACAGTACAGTAACATAGCAGAATGCTCTGCACATATTAATAAGACTGATGATCAATATATATACTGCTATAGAAAGATCTATAACAGTGGTCGGCAAACCGTGGCTCACGAGCCACATGTGGCTCTTTGGCCCCTTGAGTGTGGCTCTTCCACAAAATACCACATGCAGGCATGCATGTACAGTGCGATTGAAACTTCGTGGTCCATGCGCAGAAGTTGGTTTTTGGCCTGGGTGAGTCTATTTCAGGGGTGGGCAAACTTTTTGACTCAAGGGCCACAATGGGTTCTTAAACTGGACCGGAGGGCCGGAACAAAAGCATGGATGGAGTGTTTGTGTGAACTAACATAAATTCAAAGTAAACATCATTACATAAAAAGGTACGGTCTTTTTTTTTTAGTTTTATTCATTTCAAACGGGCCGGATCCGGCCCGCGGGCCGTAGTTTGCCCACGGCTGGTCTATTTTGAAGAAGTGGCGTTAGAAGAACTGGGGGGTGTCGGTTGGTCCGGCGACTGGAGACAGCGGCGCAGGCGGGCTGCAGGATACGTAGCGCGGGGGAGGCGCGTGAGATTCATGCACCAGTTGAGTGAGCCAGTCAGTCAGCAGTCTCATGTGCAGTGGTTAGTGCTAGTCGCATCCGCAAATCGCACGTGGGTGACAAAAGTACCTACTCAAAGCATAAAGTTACCTGTATTTTTCCAACCAGAGGCAAATCCTACAGGTATTTTTGTCATCAATTTAAGAATTGTAATTACTTTGTGTTGGTGGCTTTATTATTATAAAATGAAACATTTTTTTAGGTGTCCTGTTTGACATGGCTACAAAGAAGAAGCAAAGAAAAATGGAAGACGAAAACCGTGAATTTAAAGTTGAATGGACCAAGACTTTCGTGTTTATTCAAAACTTAAATGGCCTTCCTACCTGTCTCATTTGTCAGGAAAAATTGGCGCATAACAAGAAATCAAATTTGGAGAGACACTTTACAACTAAACGCGTGTCATTTAGTACTAAATATCCTGTCAGTGATGCAAGGAAGAAAGCAGTTGAGGATCTTCAGAAGAGTTAAGAAAAATCAAGTTCTGTATTTAATTACTGGATGCAATCTTCCAACAATGTTAATATTGCAAGTTTTGTGGTTAATCAAGAGATTGCTAAGAGAGGAAAACCATATACAGACAGCAAATACATAAAAAGTTGTTTTACAAGTGCATCCGAAGAGCTATTTCGGGATTTTAAGAACAAAGCAGATATTCTAAAAAAAAAAAATTAAAGAGTTACCATTGTCTGCTAAAACAGTGAAACATAGAACAGTCAAAATGTCTTTGAATATAATCAACCAGCAAGTCGAAGATCTTAAATTGGTTTCAGCTTTATCAATAGTAGTTGATGAGTCTTGTGACATAAATGATACAGCACAAGTTTCACTTTTTGTATGTATTCAAATTTTCGCCCATTTATAAATGTATTGTTTTGGGGTTCCTTTTAAATTTCTATTACTACTTTTCTATTTCTGGAATTTCTAATTGGTACATTTTATATCCATCTACTTTTGTTTTATTTCTGTCTGTTTTATAATTTCTTGTTATTTTTTGTATATGTTACTTCATTGATCTCATTGAGGATCTTCAACACAATTATATATTTTTTAGTTTTTTTATTGTAAAAAATTGCACCAGAGAATACTATGCAGCAGTAAAAAAGAAGGATCTCTTACACTTTGAGACAGCATGGAGGGACCTGGAGAGCACTATGCTAAGCAAAATAAGCATTACATGATCTCACTCATATGTAGAATCTAATGAAAAAAATAAACTGTTGAACAAAATAAATCCAGAGACATAGAACCATGGATAGACTGCCGGATCTCAAAGGGAAAGTGCGGGGGGAGTGGGGAGAGGGGGTAGATCCATTACAGAACTTGTATGCATACATGAATAACCCAAGGACACAGACAATAGGGTTGTGGGGCCTGGGGCAAGAGGCGGGGGCGGGCTATATGGAATAAATGGAAGGGAAAAGGGGACATATGTAATATATTCAACAATAAAGATTTAAAAAAAAGAATATTGCAAACATAGATAAAAGTGGGAAAAAGAGTATAGTGAACCCAGCTTAATATGTCTTCCATGTCTTTAAGATTGATGCTCTTGCCCTAGCTGGTTTGACTCAGTGGATAGAGCTTAGGCCTGTGGACTGAAGGGTCCCAGGTTTGATTCCAGTCAAGGGCACATGCTGGTGTTGTGGGCTTGATCCCCAGTAGGGGGTGTGCAGGAGCCAGCCAATCAATGATTCTCTCTCATCACTGATGTTTCTCTCTCTCTCTCTCCCCCTCTCTGAAATAAATAAAAAATATATTAAAACAAAAAAGATTGATGCTCTTAAAAACTTTGTCCTACGCTACTCAAGACATAACTGTTGAAATCCTTTCAACATATAACAAGTTTCCTCTTGTAGATGGAAATGTTGAAATACTAGTGCTTGTGTATATCATGCAACAACTGGTCTCTTTATACTAGTAGTACTATGTTCTAAAATCTTTGTCTTACCTAGCTTTTGGACTTCAGATAAACTACACATAAGAGCAGTACAGGAGGATATTTTACCTATAGAAGAATACTCTTACAAAACTCTTGTTTCATTTTGGTGAGAAAGCAAATGGCCTTAAACTTCCTAGACAGTTTTTGTAGGAAGAGATTATGAGAGAGTTTATTATCAGACTCACACTTTGGCTTCTATATCAGCCTCCCCTCATACTTTTAATTGGGCTTACCATCTTTTTTTTTTTTTAATGTATTTCTTTATTGATTTCAGAGAGGAAGGGAGAAGAAGAGAGAGATAAAAACATCAATGAGAGAGAATCATTGATCGGCTGCCTCCTACACGCCCCTCACTGGGGATCAAGCCCACAACCCAGGCATGTGCCCTTGACCGGAATCGAACCTGGGACCCTTCAGTTCACAAGCCGACGCTCTATCCACTGAGCCAACCCAGCCAGGGCACCATCTTTTTTTTAAATATACTTTTATTGATTTCAGAGAGGAAGGGAGAGAGATAAACATCAATGATGAGAACCACTGATCAGCTGCCTCCTGCATGCCCCCTACTGGGGATCAAGCCCGCAACTCAGGAATGTGCCCTTGACTGGAATAGAACACGGTACCCTTCAGTCTGCAGGCTGACGCTCTATCCACTGAGCCAAACCAGCTAGGGCCTTACCTCATTTCTTAAAGAGTTACAAAAAGATCTCCCTGTGGTACAGGTCTCATCAGCTTCCTCCCCTTCATGAAACTCACCATGATAATTATTGTAGGGATATTGTTAAGAATGCCATTTACTGTGCTCGCTTCGGCAGCACATATACTAAAAAGAATGCCATTTACTGTTACACATTCTATCTTTAATAATAATATTTCTTTTAGATCTCAGTGTAATGAAATTTCTGCTTCTTCTGTGACATAGTACCTTATTGAGACTTGTGAATCTGATTGCATTTCCCTGTTGGCTAAATTTGTGGCTAATGTCTATACATTGTCCAGGATTCCATGGTATGTATTTCTGTATCATAATTACCTCTAACTGAATTCTGCTATTCTAACTTATTTTCCATTGTTTTTTTAATGCATTTAAAAAAAGTCTTGCCCTGACCAGTTTGGCTCAGTGGATAGAGCGTTGGCCTGCGGACTGAAGGGTCCCAGGTTCGATTCCAGTCAAGGGCATGTACCTTGGTTGCGGGCACATCCCCAGTGGGAGGTGTGCAGGAGGCAGCTGATTAATGTTTCTCTCTCATCAATGTTTCTAGCTCTCTATCCCTCACCCTTCCTCTCTGTAAAAAATCAATAAAACATATTAAAAAAAAAGTCTTAATGCATTTAGGTTTCTACCCTTACTTGTGATCATGTAAGCTATCACAAGTACTATTAGAGGATAGGGTTGGGAATGCTTGCACACATAAGTAAATATAATAAAAGATGCTTCACTTGAAGTGACACTTGTAGCAAGGAATTGGTGAATACTTCACATTTTAAAGTGCAGTCATAGTTTTAGATTTTTAGATTGTATCTCTAAGCTCATTTTCTCATTGTTACAATATGCTTTGCTTTACATAAGCCAAAAGTGAAGCTGTGGGAAATATCCTTTCTTTAACAGCAAAAATATTTTTAATGTGAAACTTCTTCTGTTTGTATACTCCTTGCTTTAACACTTAATACTGACCACAGGCAAGTATATTGAAGCTTTCTCAGCTATAATTTTCTCATTTATAATGTACATAAAGCCTACTTCACCTAATGATCCGTTTAAGGAGACAGTACCTCTTAGATGAAAATACATGGTTGATTATTTCTACTAACTTGCTATAAGATATTGGACAAGTTACTTTATCTCTTTAGAGTTTACTTTCCTCTAGTGGAAAATAGGATGACTGAACTACATTCTTGAGACCCTATAAACGCTTAACTGAGTTATTCAATAAGTATTCATACAAAGATGAGTAAAGCAAAGGACTTGTCCTTTAGAAAATCACTGTAGAGTAAGAAACAGAAGGGTAAATGGATTAACTAAAATATGATATGTGCTCTAATAGAGGTTATAAATATAATTTTATTGATATAGAGGAAAGAAATAGGCTCTAATTGCAAACCCAGGGGAAGATTCAGAGGTGAAGAAATTAACTTTCTTTGTTTCTTGTTTTAGGGGAAAAGGCATTTGTCTTTCACTAACTACTGGAAGGGGGGCTGGAGGAATGAGGGGGCAGGGGCAGACTAGAAGGGGTCAGTGGGGAATTAAAGGGGACATATGTAATACTCTCAACAATAAAGATTTTTTAAGAACAGTATGATGTTAGCTGTAGGTGTTTTATAGATGCCTTTTTTTAGATTGAGGAAGGTGTTTTTTTTTTCCATTCTTAGTTTACTGTGAGTTATCATGAGTGGATGCTGAATTTTGTCAAATGATTTCTTTTCTGAATCTATTGAGATAATCTTATAATTTTTCTTTTTCTTTTCTTTATTTTTTAAATTTCAGAGTAATAAATTATTATTTTTTAGGCTTTTATTATATAGGATATAATATATTTATTTTAATTGTTTTATTGCTTAAAGTAATACATTATATAGGATATAATTTATTTATTTTTTTCTCCCCTTGACCCTCCCCTAGCCTCCCATGCCCCCCAGTGTCTTGTGTCCATTGGTTATACTCGTATGCATGCATACAAGTCCTTCAGTTGATCTCTTACCCGCCCCCATCCAAGGAGCAGCAGTTCTGCGAGCAGCCTGTACCCATTCGAGGAGCAGCAGCATCCCACCCCGGTCCGAGTAGCAGCAGCCACACGAGCAGATTGCCCACGTCCTAGGAGCGGCAGCCCAGCGCAGTACGCACCAGTCTGAGGAGCAGAGCCACACATAGCCTGCACCTGTCCGATGAGCAGCAGCTGGGTGAGTGGCCTGTCCCCATCCGAGGAGGAGCAGCCACGCATGCAGCTCACTCCCGTCCGAAGACCAGCAGCCACACAAGCAGCCCACCCCCATCCGAGGAGCAGCAGACTTGCAATCAACCTGTTCAAGTCCAAGGAGCAGTAGCCCCACAAGCAGCCCACCACATCAGAGGAACAACACAGCGTGCAGCCAGCCCCCATTCAAGGAACAGCAGCCACGTGAGCAGTCCGCCCCAGTTCAAGGAGTAGCAGCTGCGTGTGTAGCCCGCCCCCATCCAAGGAACAGCAGCTTCGTGATCAGCACACCCTCTGTCTGAGGAACAGCAGCTGTGTGAGAAGCCTCCCCCCACCAGCCAGAGGAGCCACCACGGCTGTGAACAGCACCCACCAGAGGAGCTGCTGCCAACTGAGGAGCAGCTGCTACCACAACCGCTCGAGGAGCAACCGCAGCCCGAGGAGCCACTGCCACCCAAGGAGCAGCCCCTGAACAACTCAACATCTAGATATGTCAGTGAGATCAAACATGGGTAGACAAAGAAACCCCCAAAGGAAAGAAAAGGAGGACTCACCAGAAAAGCAGCTAAGTGAAACAGAGGCATGCAACATGTCAGAAAAAGAATTCAGATTAAGGGTGCTAGAGTGCATAAACAGGATGGAGGAAAAAATCAACAACTTATGCAAGAATCAAGAAGAAACGGATGAAAAAATCAACTTATGTAAGAATCAAAAAGAAATGGATGAAAAAAATCAATAACTTATGTAAGAACCAAGAAGAAATGAAGAGTGATATAGCTGCAATAAAAAACATCATTGAAAGTTTCAACAGTAGACTAGGAGAAGCGGACGAACGAATTAGCGAATTAGAAGACAGGGAAGCAAAACACACCCAAACTGAACTGCAATTGGAGAAAAAAATTAAAAGACAGGAGGAGAGCCTAAGGGAGCTATGGGACAACATGAAACGAAACAACATATGAATAATAGGGGTGCCAGAACAACAGAAAGAGGAACAAGACTTAGAAAACCTATTCGAAGAAATAATATCAGAAAACTTCCCTGAGGTGGGGAAGAAAAAAGTCACACAAGCACAGAGAGTCCCAAACAAGATGAACCCGAAAAGACCCATGCCAAGACACATCATAATTACCATGGCAAATGTTCAGGACAAAGAGAGAATCTTAAAGGCTGCAAGAGAGAGATGGAAAGTTACATACAAGGGATCTCCCATTAGATTATCAAATGATTTCTCAACAGAAACACATCAGGCCAGAAAAGAATGGATGGAAATTTACAAAGTGATGCAAAGCAATGGACTGAATCCAAGAATACTCTATCCAGTAAGGCTATCATTCAAAATTGAAGGGGAAATAAGAAGCTTCAAAGACAAAAAAAGGCTAAGGGAGTTTATCACCACCAAGCCAGCAATGCAAGAAATGCTAAAGGGACTGGTGTAAAAAGAAGAAATAAAAAGCTAAGAAAGGCCCTGACCGGTTTGGCTCAGTGGATAGAGTGTCGGCCCGTGGACAGAAGGGTCCCGGGTTCGATTCTGGTCAAGGGCATGTAACTTGGTTGCCGGCACATCCCCAGTGGGGGGCGTGCGGGAGGCAGCTGGTCGATGTTTCTCTCTCATCAATGTTTCTAGCTCTTTATCCCTCTCCCTTCCTCCCTGTAAAAAATCAATAAAAAATATGTTTAAAAAAAAAAAAAGCTAAGAAAGAAAACAGGCACAAAAAATAGAAATGGCTACAAACAAGTACCTTTCAATAATAACTTTAAACGTAAATCATTTTTCTTTTTAAATATAATACTATGGTAAATTACATTGACTACTTGTTTATTTGTTTGTTTTTGTTACTCCTCATCTGAGGATATTTTTTCCATTGCTTTTCAGAGAGTGGGAGGGAGGGAGGGAAGGGAAGAGAGAGAGAGGGAGAAACTTTGATGTGAGAGAGACACATCGATTGGTTGCCTGCCGCACTGGGGGTGGGGAGTGAACCGACAACCCAGGTGTGTGCCCTTGACCAGGAATTGAATCCAAGACCGTACGGTGTGTAGTCCGATGCTCTAATCACTGAGCCACACCAGCCAGGAAACTGCTTTTGATTATTAGCTCAACCATGTATTCCTGTGATAAAACACACCTGGTCATGATGTATTATACATCTTTATATATCACTATATTTGATTTACTTAAATTTTGTTAAAGGTAGTTGCATCTATGTTCATGAGAGATATTGGTCCATATTTTCTTTTAATTTCTTTGGTTTTGGTTTTACTGAGAGGAAGAGAGAGTTAGAAACATCAATGATGAGAGAGAATCATTGATTGGCTGCCTCCTGCACACCTCCTACTGGGCATGAAGCTCAAAACCCAGGCATGTGCCTTTACTGGGAATCAAACCAGGGACCTCTTGGTTCATAGGTCGACATTCAACCCCTGAGCCACACAGGGCAAGAGTTCCTTCTTTTTTATAGCTGCATAGTATTTCATTGTGTAAATATACCATGGCTTTTTTATCCACTCATCTGCTGATGGGTACTTGGACTGTTTCCAAATCTTCACTATTATAAATAATGCTACTGTGAGCATAGGAATGCATATATTCTTTCTGATTGGTGTTTCTGAATTCTTAGGATACTAGTATATTCCAGAAGTGGGATTACTGGATAAAAAGGCAGTTCCATTTTTAATTTTTTGAGGAAACTCCATACTTTTTTTCCACAGGGGCTTCACCAGTCTGCATTCCCAACAGTGCACAAAAATAAATTTATTGATTTTTAGAGAGAAAGAGACAGAGACAGGGAGAAGCATCGATTTGTTGTTCTAATTATTCATCCATTCATTGGTTGCTTCCTTTATGTGCTCTGATTGAGGATTGAAACCACAACCTTGACCTAATGGAATGATGCTCTAACGAGCTGAGCTCCCTGGCCAAGGCCAGGAACACCATTTTTTAAATTGAGGTATAATTGACATGTAACGTTATATTCGTTTCAGAAGTACTTTTGTCCTAGGTATGTATGTCAAATCTTTTAATATATATTTCAGAAAAGAAGGGAGAGGGAGAGAGAGATAGAAACATCAATGATGAGAGAGAATCATTGATTGGCTGCCTCCTGCACACCCCACACTGGGAATCAAGCCCATAACCTGGGCACGTGCCCTGACCGGGAATTGAACCGTGACCTCCTGGTTCATAGGCCAGTGCTCAAACACAGCCACACCAGCCGAGCTCCAAAAATATTTTTAAATGATGTAGTATAAAACTAAATGTGAAGTCTGTGTAATAGGGTGTAGGCAGGTGTAGCCTATAAGTATTCAAATGTGAAATATTTAGTGTGGGTTGTCACACCAGCTGCTCTAGTCTGGAAAACTAGTTCAATGTTTCTTTTCGGAACTCCCTGGCCTTGTTTGTAGCCTAGGACTTCAAAGCCTATATGTCATATATTCTTTACGTGCTGAAGACAGGTATGCAGAGGTTTGACCATGCCATATATAGTCTTACAGTTGCATGAATCTCTTCCTTTCTTATTTCTACATTTTTTTCTTGGCCTCCCTTGTCTTTGGTCCATGTTCCTAGATTTTGGTGTATTCCATAAGGCCTATGGGCTCCTTCATTGTGTATCCCTTTTGGTAGTATTTTATGGCATAGCTTTTTTTTTTTTATTTTTCGCTATAAGTATTACAAAGGGTATTACATAAGTGTCCTTCCCCCCCCCCCACCCTTGACAAGCCCCTGCCCTCCCTTACCCCCCAGTGTCTTATGTCCATTAGTTATGGTTATATGGATGCATACAAGTCCTTCGGTTGATCTCTTACTCCCCTCCCTCCTGTCTTTTGTTTTTTTTTTTTACTCTGCAACAACAATCACTAGTTCTCTATCTGATTTCTATCTTTCAGATATTTGGTGGAATAACTCTCTGTTGATGACATCCCATTTTCTTGTTGTTTTGGGTTTGTACCTTTTTGATTCTTTTATCATTTGTTGGGGTGACTTTGGGGATGATAAACACATATGACCAGACTGTTATCTTCTACCGGATGGGAACATTTAGTTGAACACTTTTTAAAGAATATTAAATGTGCATCTTTGAAAAAATAATGCTAGAACTTTAGATGTTCTGAAACACTAACCTAATGTTGAGAGGTTTAAGTAATTTTGATTCAGTAGGTGGCACTCTTTCCTAGTTTAACTAAGTCCTAAATTAGTGTTTGATCGGTTCATAGTAGAAAGATTTTATTTATTCAAATAATCCAAATAAATAAGCTTTCAGATCAACTTTGACCTATTTATATTTTTAGTACTTAAAAATTTGCCTTGGTTGGTTAGAGCATCTTTCCCATACACCAAGTTTCCGGTTCAATCTCCAGTCAGGGCACATATGAAAAGCAACCAATTACTGCATCTACAAGTGGCACAACAAATCGATATTTCTCTCTCTCTCTCTTCCTCTCTCTCTTGTTCTCTTTGTCTCTCTCATTTCTTCTCTCTCTCTAAAATCAATAAATAGAAAATTAAAAAACCAAAATTTGAGCATATTTTAAAATAAAGATATTAAATTAAAATCTCTAAATAATCTCTACAAATTTCTGAAACAGTAATACAATAGTGACTTATACTCTCTCAAAAGTTAAAAATAATTGAAGTTTTACCAAAAAACCTGAGTACAAAAAGCATTCATAGTTGAGTTATTAAATATTTTTAATTGATTTTTTTTTTTTTTACAGAGAGGAAGGGAGAGGGATAGAGAATTAGAAACATCGATGAGAGAGAAACATCGATCAGCTGCCTCCTGCACACTCCACACTGGGGATGTGCCCGCAACCAAGGTATATGCCCTTGACCGGAATTGAACCTGGGACCCTTGAGTCCGCAGGCTGACGCTCTATCCACTGAGCCAAACCGGGTTAGGGCATTAAATATTTTTAAAATCTCCTTTTTCTTTTCTTCTTCTATATCCTTACATCTAATATTCCCCAAATATATCA
>NW_005871071.1:137210-152171 GCF_000147115.1 Myotis lucifugus | reverse complement strand
CCGCCCTCTTAAGCTCCCCGCGGGCGTACGTCCTGGCTATCTCTCGTCGTTGTTTCCCCGACATGCGTCTGTTGCGCACTGGGGTCCCCCGTTGACTTGCAGCGTCCCGTCTTCGCCTTGGTTACCCAACTTCTATGCCACCCCAAGGACGGATCGGGCTAATCAATCCTACGAAAAGGTGCTCGTTTGATCCGCCCTTACTGCTTACTCCCCTTGGTACTATGTTCTCCTGATCTTCGTATACATCCACGACAATCCTATTTTACGCCGGAAGGGGGGGGGGAAGGGACACATATGTAATACCCTTTGTAATTCTTTTAGCAATAAAAAAATATATATATATAAAACAGAAAAAAAGAGATTATAAGAAAAATATAAAAAAAGATACACTTTAGGCAATTAGAGAAATACTAATATAATTTAGAGAAACAATTAATATTTTGGGAAACTTTACATGATTTATAAATAATAAACAAATACATAGAAATCCCTCTACTTTATGTTATGAATTTGCAAATAATTTACCAATATGTAAATCACACTTAAAATTGTAATATTCACAGGGTTTGCAAATAAATCTTATTAGGTCTGAGGCAAACCATGAAATGTTAGAGATCTAAGGGACTTTGGAGATTATATAGCCCAACTTTTAATGATCAGAAACTTGTGAATTTTTTTATTGCTAACAGAAGTGAACCCTTTAGAAATCATGGATCTTAAAAACACCATTTAAAAGCATTCCAAAAAGAGTCAAAACAACTTACTGTAAAAGTTCAGTGGTAAGCCTATGACCAACTTTGACCAAGTATATAAAAATACTGGTAATTAACAGTTTAAACTATTTCTGAGAATATTTTTCAATCAATCCGGACACCTCAGTTGTGACACTAGACTTACATTAACCTAATGGATGGTGGCTTTCTCTTTAATTTTTCTCCAGTTTTATTTTAAAAACTAGAGGCCCAGTGCACCAATTCATGCACAGGTGGGGTCCGGCCAGCCCGCCCCTATTGGGCCCGATCAGGGCCGGGCTGGCAGGGGGGAGGGGCCACAGGCGATTGGCTGGTGGCCCCCACCCCTGATTGGGGTGAGGGGGGCAATCAGGGATGTGGCTGGCTGCAGGGAAGGGCTGCAGGAGGTTGGCCAGCTGGCCCCGCACCCTATTGGGATGAGGGGATTATCAGGGGTGGGGCCAGCCAGGGGGAGGGGCTGCAGACCGATCAGGGTGGTGGGGACCCATTGGGGGTGGGGCCGGCTGGGGGGAGGGGCTGCAGGAGGTTGGCCAGCCGGCACCGCCCCCTATTGGGGTGGGGGAGCTATCAGGGTTGGGGCCAGCCTGGGGGAGAGGCTGCGGGAAGGGGGGGTTGGCCTGCCGCCCCGCCCTTGATTGGAGTGGGAGAGGCTGATCAGGCAGTTTGCAGCTGGCATCATAGTGACCAGTCATTTAGGTCATTATGGTGTTCCGGTCACTGGCTTTTTATATATATAGATATACTTTCACAAAACCAGATGGTCTCAAACATGCCCAGAATTTGGCCAGATAGCCAGAAATATTTCAGGATATTTCTGATTTCTTGTCTATAAAATTCAAAGCATTCTATGTCTCCTTGTTAGTCCATAATTTGTTACCTCAGTTTTTTCAGAAATTTGAGTTATACCAATAGTATAATGCATGTGCCCTGACCAGGAATGGAACCGTGAATTCTTGGTTCCTGGTTCGATGGGCAACCACTGAGCCACACCTGCTGGGCTATTGAAAGATTATAAGCAATTTAGTGTCTCCATCAGTTTCTGCTATATTCTTCTTTTAAAAAAAATGTATATTTTATCAAGATAAAAATAAGAGAAAAAAATAAAAATAAAAGAAAATAAAAAACGACAAAAAAAATAAATAAATGTATATTTTATTGATTTCAGGAAAGAAGGGAGGGGGGAGAGAGAGAGAGAAATATCAATGATGAGAGAGAATAATTAATGGGCTGCCTCCTGCACATCTCCTATTGGGGATTGAGCCCGCAACCCAGGCATGTACCCTGACCAGGAATTAAACCTTGACCTCTTGGTTCATTGGCACAACCGCTGAGCCATACCAATCAGTCCTCTGCTCTATTCTGATAGTGGTTTAAGGTTGAATTGGGGGTAGTATGGTGATAGTGTTGGGAGCAGAAGTATAGAAATCAGGAAACTATTGTATGTAATTCAGGTGAAAGGTATCTCCCACATGAATAATCTACCATTGTTCCCCTAAATGCAACCTCGTGGCACCTGTTCTCTCAGTCTCACTCCTTTTCTGCTCTGGGCTTCCTGCCTTTGATTTGTTGCCCATCTAATATCCACCCTGCCATCATGTTAGTGACTGTTCTGATTTTTTTCAAACCCTCTCTTCTAGTTACTCTCCAACCAGTCATTTCAAAAACCAATATCTTAGTCGATGGCCTTACCTCATGCTTCACAGAGAAATCAAGGTCATTGATTTAGCAAGGCCTCAATATTCCCTCTGAAGGTAATAAACTTAATTCATTTGTACAATCACTTCCAACTCGTCATCACCTGTTTCCGTGAAAGGACTGTTCCTTCTATCCAAGGCTAATTCTTCCATCTGAGCTTTGAACCCCATTCCCTCTGCCTCCATTGAGCACCCCTTTATTTCCACTATCTTTTAAAAAAAATATAATCAAGAGCTCATATAAATTAAGTTATATGAGAAGCCAATATCTTTTTTAAAAACATATTTTATTGATTTTTTACAGAGAGGAAGGGAGAGGGATAGAGAGTTAGAAACATCGATGAGAAAGATACATCGATCAGCTGCCTCCGGCACACCCCCCACTAGGGTTGTGCCCGCAACCAAGGTACATGCCCTTGACCGGAATCAAACCCGGGACCCTTCAGTCCGCAGGCCGATGACGCTCTATCCACTGAGCCAAACCGGTTAGGGCTATTTCCACTATCTTTCAGCTTTCTTTTTCTGCTAGCTCTTTTCCCTTCAGCATAACTTTTTTGACTCCATAGCCTTCTAGGTATGTGTCTATCTTTCTTTTTACATTTACTACAAGTTTCATGAAAAAAAAAACACACCTGTTTTTTGTCTAATTTCACTGTTCATTCCTTTCTAAACCAGATTCCTCAATTGGAATGTTATTGGCATTTTGGGCCCGACTATTCTTTGTTGTGGGGGCTGTTCTGTTCACTGTAGGATGGTTAGCAGCATCTCTGGCCTTTATCCACTAGATGCCAGTAGCATCTTCCCAGTAGTAACAACACAAAATACCTCCAGACATTGTCAAATAACCCTGTGGGTCAAAATCGACCCCAGCCCTAACCGGTTTGGCTCAGTGGATAGAGCATTGGCCTGCGGACTCAAGGGTCCCAGGTTCGATTCTGGTCAAGGGCATGTACCTTGGTTGTGGGCACATCCCCAGTGGGGAGTGTGCAGGAGGCAGCTGATCGATGTTTCTCTCTCATCGATGTTTCTAACTCTCTATCCCTCTCACTTCCTCTCTGTAAAAAATCAATAAAATATATATTTAAAAAAAAAATCGACCCCAGATAAGAGCCTCTGTTCTAAAATATAGGGCAGTTGCTAAAGCTGCTCTTACAGATCTCCTTATTGCCAAACTAATGGACATTTCATATTCTTGATTACCCACTTTGATACTGAAACTTTTTCTTACTTGTCCTGTTACCTACCTCTCTAGTTTCCTTTTTCCCTTTGCTCTGGCCCATCTGTATCTTTTTTGGAACTTTGTTCCATTCTTCAACTCTTAAAATATTAGACATCCCCAGTTGTCTGTCTCTTCTCAATTATACTCTGGGTGAACTCATTCAAAATTTTTGTGTCAGCTATCACATATAAGTTAATGAGTCCAAATCTCTGCCTTCAGTCCAGACCTCTCTTCTGAGCTCCAGACCCATATATCCAACAGTTTACTGGAATCTCCACTTTGGGTAAATGCTAGACACCTCAAACTCAACTTGCCCAATAAAGAAGTAATCATTTCCTTTCTTTCAACTTCCTCCCTCATGCTGCCCTAACCAAAAGTCCCAAACACAAAAAAGTTGGATTTTGCAAACTATGTTTCTTTCTTGAATGGCACCAGCACCCCCTATATCCAGTTATTCAATTTTCTTATCTTTTGAATCTGTCCCTTCTCATTCTCATTTCTACTCTTGCTCCTCTCCATTCCACCCTCCATTTTGCTTATATAATGGGATCTCTAATAATCAAATCTGATCTTTAGTCCTCTGATTGGTTTCCTTTAATGGCTTCAGTATAAAATAGGCCAAACTCCTTATCCTAGCAACCTTACTTAATGATTTCTGTCTACTTTTCTTCCCTTGTCTCTTGATAATTTCCCTGCACAACACATTCAGTAGTTTCCAGTAGAGAGTTTGCTTCATGCTATTTCAAGTACAGGATTCTGTACCTTAGCATGTGCTGATCTTACTGCCTGGAATGCCCTCTCCTTTTGCTTTATTTAACTGTGTTTGTTAATGTTGCTAAATTTAGTTTAAATATCACCTACTCTTGGCTTGACTACAGTGTTCCATCTTTGTGTTCTCAGCACACTAGTACACCATCCTATCCCTTCCACATTATAGAGTAAATAATGAATTTGCTTTCGTCGTCTCGTAAAGCACTGCCAGTAAGGCAATGATTATGTATTTAGTACTCACAGTGCCCAACACAACATCTAGCACATTGTAACTATTTGATAAGTGTTTGTTAAACAAATGAATACTAAAAATACCTGAGATATTTGAGATTTTCAATATTTAAATATTTCAGAGACTTATAGATTGATTAGAGGTAGGGAATGAGGAAGAGGGAGTAGTCAAAGATGACCTTTAGGTTTCTAGTTAGATAACTTTGTCCTATTGACTGAGGCAGGAAAGATTGTGATGCATTGGGTGTAAATACAATCTTTCTCCCTCCCTCCCTCCCTCCCTCCCTCCCTTCCTTTATTTGGGACAAGATGGGTTAGAGATGCCTGGGGGGTTTAAAGTGGAAAACCATCCCTGCTTGAGAACCACTGATTTAACTCAATATAGCCAAGATATTATTTCCACATGTAATCAGTATTAAAAATTATTGAGATTTTTGACAATTTTTTGTATTGTATCTTTGAAATTGAATGTACATTTTTCACTTACAGCATTTTTGTTTTTCTTTTTAAAAATAATTTTAAATTGATTTTGAGAGAGAGTAGAAGGGAGTGTGGGATAAACAATCGATTGACTGTATCCTACATGTCCCCCACTGGGGATGGAGCCTGCAACCTGGGCATGTGCCCTGACCAGAATCGAACTTGTGACCTTTAGGTGCATGGGACAATGTTCAACCAACTGAGCCACAGTGGCCAGGGCTTCAGTTACAGTATTATTCATTTTACTAGCTACATTTTAAGCACTTAATAGCTACATGTAGCTAGTGCCTACCCGATTAAGGAGGACAGGTCAAGAGCTTTTGAAAAAAGGTTAGGTCTAGAAATATAGAAAATGTAAGTCTGGAAATACATGACTTAAAAAATTATGAGCCGATAACAGTTAAATCATGGCAGTAGATAAGACAGTCCAGGCAGAACTTTATATTCAGAGGGAGAAAGGAGGATTGAGGAAAAATCCTAGTCCAATGTTCTTCCAGTTTCCCCATATGATCTGATACTCATCTTATTATTTTTATTTTATTAAAATATAATTTTATTGATTTCAAAGAGGAAGGGAGAGGGAGAGAGACATAGAAACATCAATGATGAGACTCATTGCTCAGCTGCCTCCTGCACGCCCCGTATTGGGGATCAAGCCTGCAACCTGGGCATGTGCCCTTGACTGGAATCGAACCTGGTACCCGTAAGTCTGCAGGCCGATGCTCTATCCACTGAGCCAAACCAGCTAGGGCCTCATCTTATTATTTTTAAATATTTTCTTCACTGAACAAAATGGAGACTATGAGTGAACAAAAGAAAGGGAATTGAGGAAAACTTGATGACAAAGGGAGGGAATTAACGTTTATTGAACACTTCATTGGTAAATAATGTTCGAAGCATTATATAAACTGTCTTATTTAATCTCACAAGAACCTTTTGAGATAAATAATGATATGTCTATTTATTTGGAAGGAAACAGATTTTTTTGTTTTAGATATGCTTTCATTTTATTTTTAAAACTGAGGTTAAATCGACATTTTAAACAAATTTATAAAAGTCTAATACATCAGACAGCTAGTTGGTATCACAGCGAGTTGAAAAGAACTTGGATTCTGAAGCCTATATCCTCCTAATATACATAATGAAGCATTTGCTATCTACTGATTTTTAGAAAATAATTATAAAGGCGTGTGTGATTGTACAGCCAGTTCCCAGGATATCTAGGACTACTTCTGATCTGGAAGCAAATTCGTCTTAATAGTGAGGGGCCACGATCTTTGTCATTAGCGAGTGTAACTTGGGTATCATTTGTTCTGAAAGACACTAAAACCTATTTTTTATTTTATTTTTTAAAATATTATTTTATTGTTTCAACCCTTTTTTTTTAATTGTGCCGTAAATATGGCCAATAATCCCGTGGTCAGTTGTAATTTTTAATTACGAAAAATTAGCTAAGATGTAGTCAGTATTTTGCTTAAATATTGCACAAGCACCAAGGAAAATGAAATACTGTAAGGAGCTTCCCGACACCGTTCGGCTTTAGGGACAGACTGGTAAAGCGAGTACAAAGGGGAGGGCCGGGGAGGCAGGGGCGGGACAGTGAGAACCAAGGCTCTGAGCAGGCGCAGAAACACACAGATGTTACTAGAGGCGTGAAGGCTACAGCGATCTCACTTTCCGAACTGTCGTAAAGCCGCGGAGTGTCGTGCTCGTTGGGTAGAAGAGGGATTGGTAAGGCGGCGGCGGCGGCAGCAGCGGCAGCAGCAGAACCGCAGCAGTGGCGGCGACGGTGGCGAGGTGCTAGGTCCGTGCAGCATCGGAACGCCCACAGCTTGTGGGAAGGAGTTCCTGTGGGACCAACTTAGGCATTCTGAGCCCGAACCGGCTGAGCTGGGCCGAACCAGGCGCTGCCGCTCGTACAGTTTTGGTGGCGGTGACAGACGCCGCTCCTGACTAGAGGGGCCTATCAGGCCGAGATCTGAAACGCAGATCGCCGGCTCTCGACATAGCCTCGTCCACCCTGGTACCTCCTGTCTTCCTTCCTGGGCCGGCGACTCCAGGACCCTGGGAAGAGGGCGGCTAATGACTAAGGTGAGGGGGCCCGGGGGGAGGGGATCGCCGGGAGGCCGCGCGTGCGCGCAACGGGGGAGGGGCCGGCCTGGAGGGGAGAAAGAGGAAGGGCTGCGGCCGCGGAAGGCTGGGGTCGGCGACCGGCCGGCGGTGGCTGGCTGCGTCG
This sequence comes from Myotis lucifugus, assembly GCF_000147115.1. NCBI lineage: Eukaryota > Metazoa > Chordata > Mammalia > Chiroptera > Vespertilionidae > Myotis > Myotis lucifugus. The sequence continues at coordinate 144,788 of NW_005871071.1, read as the reverse complement.
TGACTTAGGGTCTGGGTCCCCGTAGATGGGTGTTGGAGCGCCGCGTTCGTCCGCAGACACACCCACACCCCGCACAGTAAGGAAGTGTGGGTGAGGGGGTTTCTTTTCCGACTCCCCCTGGAGTCTCAGGATGGGGGCTGAGGACCCAGGCGTGGGGGTGCGATTTGACAATGGAGTGATGAAGGGAACCCGCACCCGGGGTGTCTGTCTGTCGGAGGGCGCCGAGCCGGCCTGGCGGTTGGGGAGTTGCCTTCTTCTGTGATCAAGGAAACGACGTCCGCGGAACCGCAGAAATACAGACGCGCCCGATTTTGTACAGAGTTGGCTCGGTCATTAAGAAAGAAGCTTGATATTTTTGTTGTCCTCAGATAATTTGTCAGTGGCAGTGCCGTCGTGGAAGTAGCTGTTCTCTGCTGCAGAAATAGAGGGTTTTCACAATCGTCCTTAAGTAGGTTACAGTAAATCTTTACGGATACTTTTTAACGCAGGTCTTAAGTTTTAACGTTAAACAAACAAACAAACGAACGAGCCAGTGTAGGGTGTTCATTTAATGTGTTCATGTTCGTAGTGTGGAGTGACTTCATTGTATTTTATGCTTTCCTGTTTCTTGATTTATATGCGGTATGAATTTAGGACCCTGAAGGGGTAAGATGCCAGCTGACATAGACTTTATAGTTGCTATCCTTTATGAACCTGTCCATCCAAACTTTATTCCATTTGGTATTTTATGTTTAATGTTCTTGTGTTAGGGACCTCTGGAACCAAAAAGAACAGACTGGGGGAAATAGTTTCATTTCCTTTCTCATTTTTGTTTGTCATTGCTTTCCAATAATAGAAGGTAATGTCATTATTATATAGAAGTCCTATAATAATGGTTTTACTTAGCTTTATTAGGGTGAAGATCTACATTTTGATAGCTTGTTACTGTATTTTTAGAAAAAATTTTCATATAATTATAAACCATGTTGTTTTTCATACTAAACAGTAGTCGTTGGTTGTTTTTTGTTGGACAAAACAGGATGAGAAAGAAGCCCTTTTACTCTAAAAATAATCTTAAATTGTCTTTTTTTTTAAAGCCTTGAATTATTTTACATTAGTCTGTCCCTTGTCATTTAACCTTGGACAAATGACATCTCTACTGCTTGCTTGTTTGTTGCCTAAGATTTAATAGTTTTTAAAGAACTAGTGAGGATATTTTTGAATTGGTCTGATAAGTATTGTATGAAAAACGAGTAGAGTCTCTCCCTATTCATCAGGGCTGCTGTATCTTATGTGTGTGGATTCTTCCATCATTTTTTTCCTTTTGTTTGGTGTCTTTTGGTCACTTTCATGTTAGCTCTTTCACTAGAGCTGGTTTTTAAAGAAAGATAACAGCCAAAATTCCATTTTGGTGGAAAATACATTATAGTGGAGCTTACATCTTGACAAATTTCACTTCAGTACTTTATTTCCATGGGTAATTGAAAAATACCTATACAGGTGTTTAAAATAAGAGAACAGCAATTTACATGTCCTAAAGCAAGGAATAGTCAATAAATATTCCTAAATAGTTATTTTTACTTTAAAATGTGGAGTAAAAAACTCATTGAATTAAACCAGTTGGATTTTTTTAGATGTTTCTTTTATTATTTTGCCAAAGAAGGGTTTCTGTAACATGCTTCACTTAGAGAATAATTATATGTGCCCGTGACATTTCCCCCCCATGAGCTAGGATTTCAATAGGGGGGAAAATGACAGTACTAAAAATGATAGTAGTAATTAAAGTATGTTATAACACAACATTAACATTCTATGCGGGAACATTATCTTATGAAAGAATGCTGGGCTAGAGATAGGAGATCTGGATTTAAGATCTAGCTTTGCTTGCTATTCATTAGATCTGTGACTATTGATAACCACCCTGGACTTCAGATCTCTCACTGTTAAAGGACAAGTGTGGGATAGATAACTCTTGTTTTGTCTAGGTCCCAAATTTAATGGTTGGTATTTTTACTTCGGTATTTTTGGTATTCATTGTTATATTCATTATGATCCAGTCTCCAGAAAGAATGCTATACTGAGACTCTAAGTTCATTCATGATACATACTGGTACTGTATATTAGGAAAAAAATCAGTGATGAAGCCATGTTTGTTTTTCTAGGTAATGCTTCTGTCACATTGTAGCTATTTCTCATGATTTAATAGCTCTCATGTGATACTAAAAAATGAAACTTTGTTTTAAATCCTGGTAATGCTTTTGAAATCACCCTGAATAATTTTTCTTTCAGGAAACTGATCACAGTTCAGTAAAAGTCCAGTATTAAAATGGCATACACCTCTGTTCTTTCTTTTCTGTATGCCACAGATTCTTGGTAACAGCTGGCCCAGGTTTCTACAGATACTCGATTTAAATCATTACACGAAGAGTGAGCGACAAATGTTTAAAAACAAATACTACTGAGCTTACATTTTAAATAGAGATACTGCCTTATTATTTAGTCATTTGGTAAGTATTTATTGAATGCCTCATGTTTTTGGCGTTGTTCTTGGTCTTCAGTGAAGAAGGCACTCTGCCCTCATGGGGTGGACAATCTACGGGGGAAACATCTAGTAAACAGAATAGTTTTAGGTAGTGGTGAGTGCTGTTAAAAAAATAGGACCATGTAATGGAGAATGAATGAAAGTGGAGCTCTACTATGGGTTGAGTGGGTTAGAGAGGGCCTCTTTTTAGAGGTAATATTTGATTTGCGATCAATGACTGGAAAGAATCAGCCATAGTGACAATCTGGAGGAAGAGTGCTGTAGAGAAAGGGAACAGCAAATGCATTAAATTGGGTTTGATTCTGGAGAATCTATAAGTGAAAACTGGTTTGTCTGTTAGGCTTTTTCATAATTGCTGAAAGACAATTTAGAAAGGTTGGAAATATTTTATGTGTAGCAACCAAATGAAATGTGTTGACCTTGTTTAAATCCTGACTCAAATCAGTAAAACTATTTTTTAAACACTTGGGAAGAAACCTGAATGGGGATGAGTATTAGATGATATCAAGGAATTGCTAATTTTGTTAGGGATGATAATGGCATTATGTTTATGTAAGAATATGCCCGTATTTTTTAAAGATGGAAACTGAAGAATGAGGAGGACAAATAAGATGTCTGGTATTTGTATAAAAATATTTCCAAGCTCAACTGGCTTTGCTCAGTGGTTGAGCTTAGATCTGTGAACCAGGAGGTCATGGCTCTGTTCCTGGTCAGGGCACATGCCCGGGTTGTGGGCTTGATCCCCAGTAGGGGGCATGCAGGAGGCAGCCGATCAATGATTCTCTCTCATCATTGATGTTTCTATCTCTCTTCCTCTCTGAAATCAATAAAAATATATTTTAAAAAGTACTTCCAAGCAGAAAAGGGGTACAGGGGGAAGAGAAGAGCTAAATGAAGCAAGTGTGGTGTAATCTTGACAATTGTTGGGTTGGAGTGTGATAGGTATGTGGGTATTAATAATATCCTTTGCTTTTGTGAGTTTTGAAAATGTCTATGTTTAGAAATGTATTTAAAATAATTTATACCAGCATTTATTCAACAAATATGACTGCTGTATTTCAGGCACTGTGTCAGTGCTTGAGTTAAAATAAAGAGCCAGGACCTTTGGGCCTGCCTCTGAGGAGCTTCTGGTTTGCTGGAGGAAGGAAGAGTTCCTCAGTGTGTACTGTGTTAACTGAAATCATAGATTTTTGTGGAGGTATACAGGATCAGCATCTTAGTGTTTATGTGGTTCCTTGAAAAGTCTTTTTCTTTTTCTAGAGAATTAAAAATTTAAGAAATTCTATATGGAGCTAGCTATATGCCAGTCTAAGTCACTGTTGTAGTCATTTCCCTTATTTGTATTTACTATATAGGACATCAGAATAAATTACTTCCTTTCACCATCTCTTCATATCCCAATTTGCCTTTATTAAAATTTTTTATTTTGAAATAATTTCAGAAGTACAGTAAAATATAAAATAGTCCTGAAAACTCTTAAATAGCCTATACTTAGATTTACCAATTTTTAACACTTGTCACATTTGCTTTCTAATTCTCTTTTCTGTCCATTTATCTCTAAATTAGTGGCCCAGTGCATGAAATTTGTGCACTTGGGGGGGGGGGATCCCTCAGCCCGGCCTGCACCCTCTTGCAGTATGAGAGCCCTCAGGGGATGTCCAACTGATAGGTTAGGCCTGTTTCCCCACAGGGAGCAGGCCTAAGCTATCAGTCAGACATCCTTAGCACTGTTGTGGAAGCGGGAGCTGTGCTCGCCAGCTGTGAACCCGGCTTCTGGCGCACTGACCACCAGGGAGCAACTCCTGCATTGAGTGTCTGTCCCCTGGTGGTCAGTGCATGTCATAGTGACTGGTAGTTCCACCGTTTGGTCGATTTGCATATTAGCCTTTTATTATATAGGAATATTCACGGTATATTGCATTCTCTTGCATTATCACAGTACAGTTACTAAATTTAGGAAATTTAACATTGATAATATAAAACCTTTATCTAATCCATAGACCCTATTCCAGTTTTGTCAATTTGTCCCAATAATAGCATTTGTTTCTTTATAGCATTTTCCCCATAGGATCCAGTCTGGATTGCAAATTGCATTTAGTTGTAGTAACTTAGTTGCCTTTAATCTGAAATAGTGCTTTAGCTTTTTTCTTTCATGACATTAACATTTTTGAAGAATATAGGCTATATATTTTATAGAATATTCTTCAATTTGGATTTGTCTGATGTTTCCTCATAATTAGATTCAGTTTAAACATCCTCAGGGGTTTTGTATCCTTCTCAGGTATGATACAGAAGCACATGTCATTGGTGTGCTGATGTTAATTTTTATTTACCTGGTGGTGATATCTCGTTTCTTTATAGTATAGTTATATTTTTTCTTCTTGTACCTAGTAAACAATCTGTGGGAATAACTTTGAGATAGTACAGATATCCTGCTTCTAATTAGACCTTCTATATCCTCACAAATTTGCCTCCTGGATTTAGCATATATTGATGATTATTGCCTGTACTTCTCTTTACTTTGATGGTTGCAAATGGTTATTTTTCTAATCCCTCCATCTTCTCTACCTTATCAGTAGTCATGCTGTTATAGGAAGAAGCATCCTTTTATCTATTATCAATATGGACATGTGGGTTACAGTCCATTACTGCCTTTATTTTTTTATGCTCAACTTGTCCCAGATTTGTCCAGTGGGAACCTCTTCGTCCTGGCTCCTGTGTCTTTTTGACATAATCTCTCAATTTTTCTTTAGTATTTCCTTTCTTTTTGGCACATTAGGATGTTTGAAACTTATCTTGATCTCAATCCTGGAATCAGCCATTTTCCAAGGAGCCCGGGTGCCATTTTGTGGGGAATCCAGCTTGCTTTTGAGTTACCTATTTATTCATAGTAATAATCTATTCTTTCCTGGATTAGAACATCCTCTGAGAAAAAATTAAAATTAAATTTTGATAGTGGGTTTATATTTCTATAAAGATTTTGTTCATGGCCCTAACCGGTTTGGCTCAGTGGATAGAGTGTCGGCCTGTGGACCTTGGTTGCGGGCACATCCCCAGTAGGAGGTGTGCAGGAGGCAGCTGATCGATGTTTCTCTCTCATCGATGTTTCTAACTCTCTATCCCTCTCCCTTCCTCTCTGTAAAAAATCAATAAAATATATTTAGAAAAAAAAAAGATTTTATTCATGAAGTAGTAATTACATTAGAATTAACAGTTTATTATATTTACCCCCCCAAAACACCCCAACTTTTTAAAAAACTTTTTAATTGAATTTATTGGATGACTTTGGTTAATAAACTTATATAGGTTTCAGGTATACAATTCCATAATACATCATCTGTATATTGTATTGTGTGTTCATCACCCCAAGTCAAGTCTCTTTCAGAAAGCAACTATTTTATTATTCTTTTTAAATAAGTGATTGATTTGATCTTAATTGTGATAAAATAAAATGGAAGGAATAAAATAAAAGGTTATCTTTACTTTGTGTTACTTTGTGTATGTATGGAGGGTGTGGATAGGGGAGGGTTTAAACCAGGGGTGGGCAAACTTTTTGACTCGAGGGCCACAATGGGTTCTTAAACTGGACCGGAGGGCCAGAACAGAAGCATGGATGGAGTGTTTGTGTAAACTAATATAAATTCAAAGTAAACATCATTACATAAAAGGGTACGGTCTTTTATTTTATTTTTTTATTTTATTCATTTCAAACGGGCTGGATCTGGCCCGCGGGCCGTAGTTTGCCCATGGCTGGTTTAAACACTTAACTTAAGCCCTAACCGGTTTGGCTCAGTGGATGGAGTGTCGGCCTGCGGACTCAAGGGTCCCAGGTTCGATTCCGGTCAAGGGCATGTACCTTGGTTGCGGGCACATACCCAGTGGGGGGGTGTGTGGAAGGCAGCTGATCGATGTCTCTCTCTCTCATCGATGTTTCCAACTCTCTATTCCTCTCCCTTCCTCTCTGTAAAAAATCAATAAAATATATAAAAAAACCAAACAAAAAAACACTTAACTTAAAAAAAAGACTTAAGATTTATATACTTAAAACGGTTTTTAAGTTATAAGACCTTCTGGTCTGAAGGCAATTGTTGCTTTTTAAATGAAAATGTTTATTGTAATCTACACTAATAAAAGAGAAACATGGTAATTAGTGTACGACCGCTACCCTTTTCATTGGCTAATCAGTGAGTATATGCAAATTAACTGTCAGCCAAGATGGCGGCCGGCAGCCAGGCACTGAAGCCAGCATGAGGCTTGCTCCAGTGACTGCAGACTCCAACGTTCCCCGCCTCACTGCCGGCCTCTCAGCTGCAACTCTAAGCAACTATGTACTATGTTGCAAATAAGAAGGTAAACAAAACCCCAGAAACCAGCCGGACTGAAAGCCAGCCGGACCGAAACTTTGTATCCATGTTTTCAGCAGCGAGGCCTCAGAGCTAAAGCTGGCCCAGAATAAAAAAAAAAAAAGAAAAGAAAACAAGGAATGGTCGGAAGCTTTAGTCACTCGCCAGCCAGAAAACAGCCCTCAGACCCTCGACCCAGACTGGTCAGGCACCCCCAGTGGGGACCCCCCACCCTGATCCAGGGACACCTTCAGGGCAAAACCAGCCAGGCCCTTACCCATGCCCCCAGCCTTTTATTCTATAAAGTAAAAAAGATTATATGCCTCCCAGCACCGGGGTCAGGGGAGCAGCGAGGCCTCCGGCCCCGGGATCAGCATGACAGGGGGCAGCGCCCAAACCCCCCTTAACCCCCTGCGGCTCTGTGTGTGACAGGGAGCGGGGCCACAACCCCCCCTTCCCCCCTGCTCTGTTCATGACAGGGGAAGGCCCCCCAACCCCCTGATCAACCCTGCTCTGTGCCCGATAGGGGGGAGCTCCCCAATCCCCTGATTGCCTGCAGCTCTGTGTTTGACAGGGGGTAGCTCCCCCACCCCCTGATTGCCCTGCTCTGTGAGTGACCAGGGCAGCGCCCCAACCCCCTGATTGGCCTGCTCTGTGAGTGACAGGGGGCAGCACCCCAACCCCCTGATCACCCTGCTCTGTGCGTGTCAGGGG
>NW_005871071.1:63099-136565 GCF_000147115.1 Myotis lucifugus | reverse complement strand
ATCATCCTTCCTCAGTAATAAACATCCTTATTATGCTAAGTTTCTGGTCATCCAGTCGTCCATCAACCATCGAAAGCATATATGCTAATGATACGCTAAGCCCGCTCACCCGTTTGCTATGATGTGCACTGACCACAGGGGGCAGACAGTTGACCGGTCAACCCAGTCGCTATGACGTGCACTGGCCACCAAGGGGCAGATGCTCAATGCAGGAGTTACCCTCTGATGGTCAGGGAGCGCTGCTCAGCCAGAAGCTGGGCTCATGGCTAGCGAGTGCAGCGGCGGTGGCGGGAGTCTTTCCTGCCTCTGTAGCAGTGCTAAGGACCCCTCGGGGGATGTCTGACTGCCAGCTTAGGCCCACGGACCTAAACCAGCATCCCCCGAGGGGTCCCAGAATGCAAGAGGGCGCAGGCCGGCTGAGGGACCCCTCTCCCCCCCCAGTGCACTAATGTCATGCACTGAGCCTCTAGTATTTCAATATTAGTGAAATCTCACAAGCACATTATTTCATGCAGTTACTTTTACATTTTGTCATATTTCACAGACATTCTCTCCTCTATGCATTCTTGGTTTATTTTTCTTTTAAACCTAACATATGTGTTTTTCCAGATAATATTTTGAATGATTTTTATTTTTGAAACAGTTAATCTGCACATGGTTTAAAAAGTTGATTCCAAAAGGCTTCTACTGAAAAACAGCAGTCCTCCTTCATTATCCCCTAGTTCCACTTCCTAAGCAGAAACATTCAGCTCTTAAAATTTTTTCTGGTATTTACTTCCATATTTCTGAGTAGTATGTTTATATGTCTACGTAGCCACTTTTGATGTTTTTATTTTTTAAGAATTATTTAGTTCTTTTAAAGATAAAAGTAATACATGCAAATATTACCAAATTCAGAACGTATAAAGGGGTACAAGGAAAAATAAGTAGTCTTGCCATCCCTGTCTTCCTACTATCCAGTCCTTTTTCTTGGAGATATTATCTTCTTTTACTATTTTATATGTACAGCAGTTTTCAATCTGTGGTCTGGATTCTTAAGACCACATATTAAACACATAAAAAGGGGATAGTATGAATAACTTTAGGTCAATACAGTTGGATGAAATGGACAAATTATTTCCTCTGTTCCTCTCCTCTTGCTTCTTTTAGTTGATTTCAGGGTAGGACATATATTTGGGTCCTGGATTCTTAAGGGGGTCTTCAAATGTTTCAGAAGGTCTGCTAGGTTGAAACTATTTAATAATACAGTAATACTAAGTTCTTTGCTACTTAACTATGTTGACATTTGCATTGATGGTGCAAATACAGTGGTGGGTAAAACTGCTGGTCTGCAGTGCATATCAGGACAGTGGCAAAACTAATAATCATTATATTCTTCACCGCCACACATTTACAGGAGGAAGAAAAGGTTTCATTTAAAAATGACCTTTATGAAACAGTAAAACTTGTTAATTTTATTAATCTTGACACTTTAATACATGTCTTTTTAATATTTCATGTGACAAAAATAGGAAGAATGTTATAAGGTGCTATGGCTGCATATGATGCTTGTCTTGAAGAAAAATACTTGTGTGATTGACTTGTGAGATGGGCTAACAAACTAGTTGCTTTTTCATGAAACACTATTTTTACTTGAAAGAATGATAACTATAGTTATTTAAACGGGTATTTGTACATATTTTCTCAAAAACAAATGAAGTGAGCCTGTCACTTCAGGGAAAACAACTGACAATTTATTGCCAAGCTAAATTCAGTCTTTCAAGCAAAAATTAGAATTTTGGAAAACATATCTGCCACTATGAGCTTGGCAGCTTCTTAGCACCTTTCTGATGATAATGATGGTGATATTAACAAATGAGACTTTTCTTTTTTTGCTATTGTATAATGAAATGTGTTGGTGTTTGGGAAGATGTGTATAACTTGGTGGGCCCACTTTTTTCAAATGACCAATGCATGATATTACAAAATTATGTTGTGGGTGAAAGGAAGATCTACTTAAATAAATAGTTTTTAATGAAATGGTATGAAAAGTTTCATTGATATGGTTTCTGATTCCACATTTACAAAATTACACTTTGTTAAGATTTGACATAGTGTAAAAAAAGAGTAATATCCACACTTATCTGAAAAGGTTATTAAAAATATTCCTTCCTTTGTTTTCAACTACATACTCGTGTGGAGCTGGGTTTTCATTAGATTGAATACAGAAGCATATATAAGAACCCAGTTTTCTTTTAGTAAGCCAGACATAAAGAGTAAAAATTTATAGCAGAGCTATGTTCTCAATTTTTTGGGAAAATATATTCATAAGTGTTACTTATATTAACATGTTTGGTTTACTGTTGCTGTTTTTAAATAATAAATTTTTAAACATTTATCAACTTTTTTTTTCTAATATTGTATCCATAGCTATAACCCATATAATAAAAACTGTTTAGGTTTCTCAATCTCAATTAATTTTAAAAAGTATAAAGAGGTTCACAAGTCAAAAAGCTTGAGACTGCATTATGTTTTGACTGCTTATGGAAAAGGAGTTCACCCTTTCTTCCAGTATAGTTATATCTCAATTTTAGAATATTTTAAGTAGTAATTCAGCATATATTTATTGAATGCCAGCTATTTGTTCTAAGTTCTGGGACCACATAGTAGTGATTAAAACAAAGACTTGGCTCTAGTGAGAAAACAAGTAAATTTTACAAATGGTGATTATGAACTAAGCTGGAAAAAGAAGTTACGGGATGTGATAGCTTTTTAATTGTATGTAAGGTGGTCAGGAATGGTCTCATGAGCATTTGAGCACAGACCTAAAGGAAGTGAGTGAGAGCCTTGTGGCTATCTGGGAGACTGAATAGTAATAGCATATTTGGCCTGCTCAAGGAATAGCCAAGAAGCAGCTGGAGTGGAGTGGATGAGTAGTCAGTTTAGTGGAGATTATAAGGAAATTTGAGATAAGGGGATGTGTATAATTTACCATGTTTAAACAAGATACGAAGTTTTGCTTTTGATAAATATAACAGTTTTACCAGGAACAAGTTATGTTATTGATATGGAACTGGGCTTTCTTCCTAATTTTTAATGGTAAAATCATATTTAAGTATGTACATTTTTATATATGCGGGGAATAGGTTCACTTTATAAAGTCTAAGTTTTATTAAGAAAATCATGTGATAGAACATTTTTAGTACAGAACATCTACAGAATGTGATTTATAATCATGGATTTAATTGTATTTTCCATGAAGTCGCATTTCTTTAAAGAACTACATATAGTACTGGATAAAACTTGCCATTTTATTTTCATTACCATTGTCCTGCCCGTCATTCCTCTAATATGCCTTTCTTCTTTTTTTTCTTTTAGTTCTTTATTGTTGAAAGTTTTACATATGTCTCCTTTTTCTGCCATTGACCTCTCCCCACCCGCTCCCGCCCCGCCCCCAGCATATACCCTCAACCCCCCTATTGTCTGTGTCCATTGGTCATGCTGATAATGCCTTTATTCTTTTTTTTTTTGTCTTTATTCTTAATCTCACTTTTAAGCACTAACTTAAAACTTCTGTGAGGTTTCTCCTCCATAATGAATAGTTCTTCTGTTTTCTCATAGTATTTGGTTTTTTTCTTATCTTGTTGTAGTTATTACATTTTATTAGAACTTGAGCATTTTCCCACTGTGGAGGTTCAGTTCTGAAAATTTCCATGGTAAATAGAAGAAACTGTGGTTGAAAAATGTAAAATTTTATGTAAACATAAGAGCATGGGAACTGAAGTCGTGAGTGAACAGGTGAACAGTCTTTTCATTTAGTTTTTAAAAAAGAGAGATCTAAACCAACAGTTTATATGGGAATTTAGATATAGATGTTTGTGCCAGACCTTAGGCAAGTCAGTAAACTTCTATAAACCTCAGTTCTCTGGAGATAATAGTTTTTGGTGAGGATGAAATAAATGTAAACATGGCATGTACGTCCTTCCTTACAGGCCTTACCTGATCTGGCCCTTGACCACCTTGTCTCCCACTCTCCTTTTTCTGTTCTTTGCACATGTTAGGCCTATTCCTGTTACACAATCTTTCCTTACTGTTTCCTTTGCCAGGAATTCTCTTCCTCTTAGAACTGTGTGGCTTGGCTGACTGGTGACTGGTTCTTTCTCATGATTCAGGACTTCAGTTTCTTAGCAAGGAACCTGTTGATGGTCAGCCTTTATCATTTGCTTTATTTCCTTGATAGCACATATTTCTCATTAAAATTATAACTTCATTGTTTGTCTGTGTATGCCTTATTTGTCCTCATTTGCATGTAATTTCCATGAGAGCAAGAACTTTCTGTATCCTGTTCATGGCTGATCCCAGTGCCTACAACAGTGTCCAGCTCAGTGGTTCTCAACCTTCTGGCCCTTTAAATACAGTTCCTCATGTGACCCAACCATAAAATTATTTTCGTTGCTACTTCATAACTGTAATGTTGCTACTGTTATGAATCATAATGCAAATATCTGATATGCAGGATGGTCTTAGGCGACCCCTGTGAAAGGGTCGTTCGCCTGCCAAAGGGGTCGCGACCCACAGGTTGAGAACCTCTGGTCCAGCTTATCATAGGCTCACAATAAATATTTATTGAATGAAAACAATAAGTAAGTAATAAATGTTAGCTAATATATTATCAGTGATATTGTATTTTCTGAAATATTAATAAGCTGTCCTGGCTGGTGTGGCTTGGTTGGAGTGTTGTCCTGTACATCTTTTGGTTTGCAGGTTTGATTTTGGTCAGGGCACATACCTAGGTTGCAGGTTCAATTCCGGGTCGGGATGCACGCGGAAGGCAACTGATAGGTGTATTTCTCTCACTTTGATGTTTTTTTCTCTCTTTTTTCCTCTCTCCCTTCGTCCCTTTTGAAAATAAATAACTATAAATAAATAACTAAAAATTAAATATTAATAAGCTACTATAAAATTAATTTCTGCTACCTGGGTGACATTTCCAGATTCTGGTCTGATTCCAGATCCTTGGGATAGAGAAAGTTTGGATAACCTAACTTGGCTTTATTCTGTTTGCCATAACTGAGTTGATCTTTCTGAAACCTTCTTCTTAGACTCTTGGACTTACCTATTTTATTGTAGTGTGAATGAATGTTTTTCTTCATAGATAGCAGTTCTGGGTAGCAGTTCTAAGGCCTGGACTTAATTTTCACTAGTCTTACTTGGTCTTGAACAAGCTTCAGTTTAAAATATTTTTTCTTTTTCTCTCATCATCTTTACTAACCCTGAGTTGCTTCTTTTTTTCTGATTACCTGGAAAAACTCACAATTTATGTATACTAAAACCAAAATTCTGAACATTGCCCAAAAAGTATTTAAGTAAATGCATGTATTCTGGACTTGAATGTATCACATTATTATGGTTGGGATTATAGTCGTTTTCTAGACCAGTGTTCTCAACCTTCCTAATGCCGCGACCCTTTAATACAGTTCCTCATGTTGTGGTGACCCTCAACCATAAAATTATTTTCGTTGCTACTTCATAACTGTAATTTTGCTACTGTTATGAACCGTAATGTAAATATCTAATGATATGCAGGATGTATTTTCATTGTTACAGATTGGAGGTAATTAAAGCATAGTGATTAATCACAAAAACAATATGTAATTATATATGTGTTTTCCGATGGTCTTAGGCGACCCCTGTGAAAGGGTCTTTTGACCCCCAAAGGGGTTGCGACCCACAGGTTGAGAACCGCCGTTCTAGACTGACATTACCTATCTTAATTATCGCCTTTAGCAGTGACTGGTAGCCAAAAAACCCCACAAAAAACCCCCACACAAAAAAAGGTTTGAATAAAGTGATGATATTAGCATACAGGATAATAAATCCTTGACTTCCCCAAACCAGTATCCTAGAATTGTTTAATAGCTTTGCTGTTTTTGTTTCTTGCCACAAAGATTTTAACTGTGCTGTCTGAATACACAGATCTACAGAAGATAAAAATATTATCATTTAGTCAGAATAATCTTGGAAGTCTCTAAAGTTGCCCATAAAATATAAAATATAGACATACTATCTCTCATACTGTTTTTCCTTTAGTATTGGAAGAAATCACATTTTATTGTTAAACACCAGGTGAAGTAGTAGTCTATGTTTATGGTCCATGTTGTGGGAAAAATAAATGGCTCTAACCATTAGAATCTGACAGCACAGCAAGATGCTCATATCATGAGAGGCACGTGGGAAGTGAGACCAACTATACAGAACAGTAAAATTTTATCAATTTGTGTTCATTCTGGGCATATAATCATTGAGCAGAATAGCAAGTATATCTGCCTGTTTAACTTCTTTTCTTCTTGTCTTCATGTAGTTAAATTCACAGTGTGGGTGTGCTCTCTTTCCAGAAGCATTTTCTTTAATTCAGTTTTCAGTATGCCTTTGCCTTTAATCGTTAAAATGTCAGTCACTCTTCCTGGTTTTTCTCTTATGACTCTTATTCTCATTCTTTAGAACAAACTCTTTAGTGAATGCTCTTAGGTTACATATTTTGACCTAAATCACATAGGCTGAGCAAAAACAACTTTTATCTAAAACTTGTTGGACTTCATTCAAGGAGAAATTGTTTCCTTGGGCTCTTTGGCTCACCATATTAGATCCTACACTCTCAGGGCAGCTGCCAGCTTTCCAGACTAGTTTTATGTTTCATTTTTATTTATTTTGCCACCTCAACCTTTGCTTTGGGTCTTTAGCAATTCAGGGTCAAGAGGTTCACTCAAATAAGATAGACTAGCTTGAGGTGCATGTACCTAGAGAATTGAAGGCCTGTTTTAAAAAAATAAATTCAAAGGAGAGCCAGTGGGCTTTTTCTTGCCAGGATGATTTCTAAAAGCTAGTTGACACTTCAATTTTTAAAATAATAATAAAATCCAGAATGTACATACATTTTTTTGCTTAAAATATTTAACAACCCTTTGAGGTACTAAAGATTTTTCAGATGAGGACATTTAGGTACATGATCGTTAGTAACTTGCTAAAGACTCACAGCAGTGATGGGGTCAAAGCGATTTACATTAGTAGGTTTTGAGAAAGGAAGTCCAAAATTCAGGGGCTTAACCAGTATTTCTTCACTGCCTTTAAGAAAAACAGTAAGGTGTAGTTTTTTTGTTGTTTTTTAAAAATATATTTTTATTGATTTCAGGAAGGAAGAGAGAGAGAGAAAGAGAGAGAGAGAGAGAGAGAGAGAGAGAGAGAGATAGAAACATCAATGATGAGAGAGAATCATTGATCAGCTGCCTCTTGCATGCCCTCTCCCACCCCCTACTGGGGATTGAGCCTGCAACCCAGGCATGTGCCCTCACCCTCACCGGGAATTGAACCGTGACCTGGTTCATAGGTCAGTGCTCAACCACTGAGTGACATGGGTTTATCTCCAGTAGGCATGGCCTTTGTCAAAAGAGAGGAAAGGATGGTGATGTTTTATTTGGATGGCGTGGTTAGGAGGGGGGGCATAATTTCTCTGTGCTTTTACTGTGTATTCCAGATTTTCTATAGTGAACATACCTTAAAAAGCAATTTAATTGAGGTATAATTTATATACAATTGAAGCCACACATTTTACTGTACAGTTAAATGAGTTTGGGCAAAAGTATATATCCATGTAGCCAATACCCCAATCAGGACATAAAAATTCCACACCCTAGAAAGTTCTTTCTTTCTCCTTTGCTACAAGTTGCCCCATCTCCTGCCCCAGGCCAGCACTGATCTGATTTTTAACATTATGGCTTAGTTTTGTTTGTTCTAGATATCGTATAAATAGAATTATATAGCATCATTCTTTTGTGTACAGCTTCTTCTGGTCTGTAAATGTTTTCCCTCTAGCATTTTAATTTTTATTTAATATTAAAGTATAGTTGGCATACAATAGTATATTAGTTTCAGGTGTACAACATAATGATTCTAAATCTATATATCTTATGATGTGATCTCTCTAGCATTTTACTGTGAAAAAAATCTCAAACATAAAAGTTAAAGGAATTGCACAGTGTACACCCATCTCCCTATCACCTAGATTCTGCAATTAACAATTTGCTATTTTTGCTTGATCACATATCTCTTAATATATTTGTTCCATTAACCATCCATCAGACAAGCTTATTGGTGTTTTTATTTGCATTTATGTATGTATGTATGTATTTATTTTTAATTTTTTATTGTTTAAAGTATTACATATATCTCCTTTTCTCACATTGACTTCTCCCTGGCCACTGCCACCCCCCAGCACATGCCCTCATCCCCCTAGTGTCTGTGTGTTGGTTATGCTTATATGCACGCATACAAGTCCTTTGTTTGATCTCTTACCCTCCCCCCACCCTTCCCTGCCTTCCTACTGAAGTTTGACAGTCTGTTCGATGCTTCTCTGTCTCTATATCTATTTTTGTTAATCAGTTTATGTTGTTCATTATATTCCACAAATGAGTGAGATCATGTAATATTTATTTTTCTCGGACTGGCTTATTTTGCTTAGCATAATGGTCTCCAGGTCCATCCATGCTGTTGTGAATGGTAAGAGTTCTTTCTTTTTCACAGCAGCATAGTATTCCATTGTGTAGATGTACCACAGTTTTCTAATACACTCATCTACTGATGGGCACTTAGGCTGTTTCCAAATCTTAGCTATGGTGAATTGTGCTGCTATGAACATAGGGGTGCATATGTCCTTTCTGGTTGGTGTTTCTGGTTTCTTGGGATATATTCCTAGAAGTGGGATCACTGGGTCAAATAGGAGTTCCATTTTTAATTTTTTCAGGAAACTCCATACTGTTTTCCACAGTGGCTGCACGCACCAGTCTGCATTCCCACCAGCAGTGCGTGAGGGTTCCTTTTTCTCCACATCCTTGCCAGCACTTGTTGTTTGTGGATTTGTTGATGATAGCCATTCTGACAGGTGTGAGATGGTTCCTCGTTGTTTGATTTGCATCTCTGATGATTAGTGACTTTGAGCATGTTTTCATATGTCTCTTGGCCTTCTGTATGTCCTCTTTTGAAAAGTATGTTTATTTAAGTCCTTTGCCCATTTTTTGTTTGGATTTTTTATCTTCTTTTGGTTATGATGTATGAGTTCCCCATAAATTTTGGAGATTAGGCCCTAATTGGATATAACATTGGCAAATATGTTCTCCCATGCAGTGGGCTTCCTTGTTTTGTTGATGGTTTCTTCTGCTGCGCAGAAGCTTTTTATTTTGATATAATCCCATTTGTTTATTTTCTCCTTAGTTTCCACTGTCCTAGGAGCTGTATCGGTAAAGATATTGCTATGACATATGTCTGATATTTTGCTGCCTATGGATTCTTCTAAGATTTTTATGGTTTCCCATCTTATGTTTAAGTCCTTTATCCATTTTGAGTTTATTTTTTGGGTATGGTGTAAGTTGGTGGTCTAGTTTCATTTTTTGGCACGTATCTGTCCAATTTTCCCAACACCATTTATTGAAGAGACTGTCTTGACTCCATTGTATGCTCTTGCCTCCTTTGTCAAATATTAATTGAGCATAGTGGTTTGGGTTGATTTCTGGGTTCTCTGATCTGTTACATTGGTCTATATGTCTGTTCTTGTGCCCGTACCAGGCAGTTTTGAGAACAGTGGCTTTGTAATAAAGCTTGATATCTGGTATTGTGATCCCTCCAACTTTGTTCTTCTTTCTCAAGATTGCTGTGGCTATTCAGAGTCTTTTTTTATTCCTTATGAATTTTTAGAGAGTTTGTTCTAGGTCTGTGAAATATGCCGTTGGTATTTTAATGGGGAGTGCATCGAATCTATAGATTGTTTTGGGTGGTATGGACATTTTAATGATGTTGATTCTACCGATCCATGAACACGGTATATTCTTCCATTTGTTTATGTCTTCCTCTATCTCTTTTTTCAACATCCTGTAGTTTTCCGAGTATAGGTCTTTTACCTCCTTATTTAAGTTTATTCCTAGGTATCTTTTTTTTTTTTTGTGCAATGGTAAATGGGATTTTTGTTTGTTTGTTTGTTTCTCTTTCTGTGAGTGTTTTTGCATTTCAAAGTAGATTTGCAAACATCAGTGCATTTACCCCTAAACAAATTTAGCTTCCACATCATTAAGTAGAGTTGAATATTTGCTTATAGTTCTTTGTTTCTTTTTAAAAATATTCAGCCTATCATTCAAATACAGTTTTTAAAGTAGAATTTACATATATGTAATGAAATGCACAAATCTTAGATCTGCTACTTATGTTTTGCCAAATGTATACATTTGTGCAGTCCAAATCCTTCTGAAGAAATAGAACATTACCATCAGCTTAGAAAGCTCCCACTGGTACCTCCTATTCAGTATTTTCTCCTATCCTTTGTACAACACAACTACGGTTTCTATTTTCTTTTTCACTTTAGACTAGGTTAGCCTGTTCTAGAATTTCATATCAATGGAATCATAGATACTGTGTATTGAATTTCTTTCCTTTAGCAGGATGTTTTTGAGATTCATCCATAATGTTGCAGTACTTGTACAAGTAGTTCCTTCTTTGTTGTTGTTGCTGTTTGGTGTCTTGTTATATTTTTGTATCATAATATCTGTTTGTTTGTTGGAGATTTGTTTTTCTCATATTTTGGTTATTATAAGTAAAGCTCTGAGCGTTCACATGCAGATCTTTTTGTTTACCTATGTTTTCAAACCTAGGAATGGTTTGAAATTCCTAACATGGAATTACTGGATCATAGCTTATACGTATGTATGACTTTATTAGAAACTGTCAAAGAGTTGTGTGTGGAGTGGGGCTACATCCTTGTAACATTTGGTGTTTTGGTCTTTTAAGTTTTAGCTTTTTATTGGGCATATAGTTGTATCTCATTGTGGTTTTAAATGACTAAAGATATTGAGCATTTGACATGTACTTATTGGCCATTTAGATATGTTTTGAGATCATTTGCCTATAATTTAGGGGGTTGTTTATTAAGAAGTAAGAGTTTTAAATATATTTGAATTTGAGTTCTATGTTTTTATTTATATATACGTATAAATTACATACATATATAATTTCGTCTTTAGCTTGTTAGTGATACTTCTGAAGAGCAGGTTTTCATTTTGATAAAGACCAGCTCATCAAGTTTTTAAAAATGGTTAGTAATTTTTGTTTTACAAAATCTTTGCCCGTGGTATGATCACATAAATTTTGTGCTGCATTTAAAAAAAATATTTTTTTATTGATTTTTTTTTAGAGAGGAAAGGAGAGGGAGCAAGAGAAATATCAATGTGAGAGTTAAACGTCCATCAGCTGCTTCCTGCACGTGCCCCACTAGGGATCAGACTACAACCTAGGCATGCGCCATGATCTGGAATAGAACCAGTAACCCTTTGGTGCACAGGATGCTGCCCACCTATGGGGCCACACTGGCCAGGGTTGTGCTACATTTCTTTAGAAGTTTAATAGTTTTAGTTTTTAGGCTTAAGTCTGTGATGTTTTTAATTAACATTATTGATTTGAGAGAGAGAGGAAGGACAAAGTGGGGGAGGGAGGGAGAGAGAGACAGAGAGAGAGAGAGAGAGAGAGAGAGAGAGAGAGAGAGAGAGAATGAATGTGTGAGAGAGATATTAATCAGTTGCCTCCCATTTGGGATCGAACTCAAAACCTGGGTATGTGCCCTGACCAGGAACCAAACCAGTGACCTTTAGGTACACAGGACGGTGCTTAACCAACTAAGTCACATGGGCCAGGGTTGTGATCCTTGAGTTAATTTTTGTGTCTGGTGGGAGACAGGTGCTGAGATTTTTCCATGTGGCTCACCAGTTGTTCTACCACCATTTGTTGAAAAGACTATTTCTTCCCATTATTAGGCACTTGTTGAAAACAATTTTATGATATGTGTGCATCTATTTCTGGACTTGTCAGTCTATTTTTATGCCAGTAGTACCTGTTTTGATATGGTTGAGTTTTAATCTGTCACCTTGTTGTTTGCTTTCTATTTTTCCCATCTGTTTCATCTGTTCTGTTCCTTTTTTTTTTCTTATAAGAGCAGGAAGAAATTTTAGATTTTATCAAACATAGCTCCCACATCTTTTTTTTAAAAAATATATTTTATTGATTTTTTACAGAGAGGAAGGGAGAGGGATAGAGACTTAGAAACATCAATGAGAGAGAAACATCGACCAGCTGCCTCCTGCACACTCCCTACTGGGGATGTGCCCGCAACCAAGGTACATGCCCTTGTCCGGAATCGAACCTGGGACCCTTCAGTCTGCAGGTCGGCGCTCTATCCACTGAGCCAAACCGGTTATGGCCTGTTCCTTTTTTTTTGTTTGTTTTTTGTTTTCTTCTGCTCTTTTCAGGCTTGCATTTGTTTTTTGTTTGTTTGTTTGGTGGGGAGGGAACTGCATTACATTTTATTTCTACTTTTGGCTTATTAACTATACTTACATGTTTTACTTTTTATTTTTTGTGCTTGTTCTAGGGTTTACACTATGCATCTTTAACTTTTCACAGTCTGTATTCATGGAAATAATAAATTAAATCTATTCATGTATAGAAAACTTAAAACAATTTACCTCTAATTGTTCCCCTCCTGTGCTTTGTGTCATTTTTTTTTGTTATTTATTTATTTATTTATTTTTATATTTTAAAATTTTTTATTGTTGCTAGTGTTACTGCTTTGTGTTATCATTGTCATACATGTTACTTTTCATGTTACTAATTTGGGAGGGATTTCTTTGTTCAAATTTTAGGTTTATAGCTAGAGAGTAATCCTTTTAAGGCTGAGATCTCCGAGAGAAAAGGGTAGTAGAATTTATTCCATTCTACTTTTACAAGTGACCAGATAAGTGATGATTTATGAAAAAGTCTTTAAATTTTGATAAATTCAGACCAAAAAAAGAAAACTGATATTTGGATCTGCAAAAAAGATGGTTATATTTATTATATACTCTCTTATAGAATTAGATCAAAATTAAACTTGAAACATTTGTGAGTGAATGTTTATGAATATTTCCCAGATATGAACCTTAGGCAAATTATTTAATGAAAACCATTTTAAAAAATTCCTCCCGTAGGTCTTTATCTGGATACAAGGTAAACTTAATTGTAGTACTTTATACATATCAAAGTTTTTATTTTTAAATGATTTTGCTGATCATTCTAAGCTTTTATATTTAGGTCCTAATTTTGCCATTCAGTTTACATGTAATCCTTTTTCAGCTTTGGGTCATTTGAGAATGTGGTGAACATTCTGTATATATCGTCATATGAAATCATGGCTAAAACAGATTTTGGAATGTATATTGTAGGCTAACTTTTAATTATATAACCTGTTTTATATTACTGATTATACTTTTCTAGACAAGTTTGGTGATTGATCTTTATTCTTTTTTAACTTTTAAGTATATTATAGCTTACAGTTAGTTCTTCTCTGGCCACTGAAGGATAATGAAGTTGAAACTGTGCTGCCTGATTTGAGAGGTGCTTGTTTGTTGAATATTAAGGGAAAACATAGAGCTTTAATTCTGGTAATGTAGATTCCTCTCTCTATTATTAAATTGAAATGAATTCTGGGGGGATTTGGTAATTCTGTGGACCTTTGTGTTGTCTTTTATATACTGAAAAGTATCCTAAGAACTCACCTTATTTTCCTTTTTTGTTACTAACAATAATTCTAGACAAATAGTTATTTGAAGTAAATTGGCACCTTTGGAGATTATGTTTTCTCTCAGAAGATCGTGTGTTGTCTTTCATTCTTTCAGATTACTGATTTTAGACATTTGTAGGTGCACTTTATCATTAAATATGTAGTTCAAAGAATCTCTGCCATGGAAAATAGGGTAATTAAGTTTCATTTCTTCCCATTTCACTAGTTCCTTTTATTCTTCCTGTAAAACCTTCCCTGGTACACACTCCCCTTCATAATTAAATTAAGTTCTACTTCCAGTTTGTTTTAGTGCATACTTCTATCAGTAACACTTATTTGTATTTTATTTACCTACTGATATATTTTCCTAACTGCAAGACTATAAATTCTTAAGGACAGGTCTGTATCTTATTCATTTTTGTATTTACACTGTTGTAATTGCACTTATTGTAGTTACAATATTTGGGACAGTCTATCACTTTTTGTTGTTGTTAATCCACCCCTCACTCCTCCACCCCACAATTACCACACTGTTGTCCATGCCTATGAGTTCTCTCTTTCTTTTTTTTCTTCTCAATCTCTCCATCCCCCAACTGAATATGTTTTAAATTTGATTTTAGAGAGAGAGGAAGTGAGAGAGAAACATTGATTGGTTGCCTCCTACAGGCGCCCCAACTGGGGATCAAACCAGCAACCTGGGTATGTGCCCTGACTGGGGATGGAACCCGCCACCCTTCAGTATACAGGACACGACTACAACCAACCAAGCCACACTAGCTTGGACCCCATTGTCTTTTCAGGAAGTCACTAAAAGGAGGATGAGTCTTTAAGCTCTACCTCCTGGAGGGGTGTATCTACAGAAATCATTTGGATTTCTTCTATAAGGAAGATTTGTTTCTTCTCTCCCACTTATTTATTTGTTTATTTATATCAGATGCATATTTATTTTATAATTTGAGGGATTAGATTCCAATACTCTTACTTATTTTGTTGCTACAATTGTCTAGCTTTGGCCATTGGGAGCTCTTTCAGGTTGGCTCCAATGTCCCTTTGACATGTCCCTGTCCTTTTGTTTTTTTGGGTTCTTTACTATCTGGCACTATAAGATGTTCTAGGCCAGTGATGGCGAACCTATGACATGCGTGTCAGAGGTGACACGTGTATCAGAGGTGACACGCGAACTCATTTTTTGGGTTGATTTTTTCTTTGTTAAATGGCATTTAAATATATAAAATAAATATCAAAAATATAAGTCTTTGTTTTACTATGGTTGCAAATACCAAAAAATTTCTATATGTGACACGGCACCAGAGTTAAGTTAGGGTTTTTCAAAATGCTGACACGCCGAGCTCAAAAGGTTCGCCATCACTGTTCTAGGCTTATCTTGTATTTTCCTTGAATCAGCCATTTCTCTAAGGAGCCCTGGTTCCTTTTATGGCGAATGGTATTAAAAATCAGAATCGGCATGCTGGGTCCTTTTTACTTTATTCTTCAGTTTCTGTGTAAAATGCCTGGAAAGTCTGAACCTGGATATTTGGATGAATGGTGAAGGGTTTTAGCATCACACATTTGTATCACGATACTTGGTAATATCTATGTGTGTTGACTGTTTTCCTCCGTGGAGTCATGAGCAGCACCTTTTTATTTTATTTTATTTTTAAAAAATATATTTTTATTGATTTCAGAGAGGAAAGGAGAAAGAGAGAGAGAGAGAGAGAGAGAGATAGAAACAGCAATGATGAGAATCATTGATCAGCTGCCTCCTGCACGTCCCCTAATGGGTATCAAGCCCAGAACCTGGGCAGGTGCCCTTGACCGGAATTGAACCCAGAACCTTTCAGTCCACAGGCCAACATTCTATCCGCTGAGCCAAACCAGCTAGGGCTTTAAAGAGACTATTTCTTTTTTAAAAAATATATATTTTTATTGATTTCATAGAGGAAGGGAGAGGGAGAGAGAGATAGAAACATCAATAATGAGAGAGAATCATTGATCGGCTGCCTCCTGCATGATTCTCACTGGGGATCAAGCCCACAACCCAGGCATGTGCCCTGACCGGAATCGAACTGTGACCTCTTGGTTCATAGGTCGACGCTCAGACACTCAACCGCTGAGCCATGCCGGCCAGGCTTTTATGTTTTTTAAAATCATAGAAGTCACTTAAAAATGATTTATAGACTTCCAGTGCAGGTAAAGGGTACGAGAAGTTGGAGCCTCTTTGGCTGGAGACTGGTTTCAAGTAATGGAAATTGTAGCTTTTAAATGTATTTCTCCCTTGAAATTTTAGAAAACAAATGAACCTGGATCTAGGAAAGATTTATTGCTGAATCCTCTTGCAAAACTTGATTTAAAATATGAACTACAGTGCTACAAGAGGTTTTAGTAGAACATCAGAGTTTGTCCTTGTCACAGCAGATGAAGGAAGAGCCAGTGATACTAACAAGGTTTTCTGAACTTACCAATTTCATATCTTTTAAAAATTCTATAGCTCAGCCTTTGTCCTACTTTTATTTATCCTTACGTTTTGGGATTGGGAACCACTAGGGACCAAGTTTTTAAATAACAAAACTGAAACCTTTTTGTCCTATTTCATTATTTTACTTTATAAGTTTCTCAAAAAGAAAATAAAGAATAAAAATAAACATTATAAAGCTCTGGCTGGATAGCTCAGTTGGTTGGAATATCATCCTGACCAGGGTTATGGGTTTGATCCCTGGTCAGGTCACATGCAAGTATCAACCAATAAATGCATTAAAAAACGGAACCCCAAATCCATCTCTCTCTCTTTCTCTCTCTCTCTCTCTCTCTCTCTCTCTCTCTCTCTCTCTCTCTCCTCCTTTCTCCCTCCCGCCCTTCCTCCCTCCCTCCCCCTCTCTCTCCCTGCCTCTCTTTCTCTAAAATCAATTTAGAAAAACATAGATAAGATAGATGTCACCTATGTTTTCCTCCCTATCAGTTTGAAGAAGATCTTGGCATATTAGAAACATAGATTCATATTTTGCAAGATTCTGTATAGTATTTTAAATTTTTATGCTTTTACAGTTTTTTAAGAATTTAAATTCAGTTTTTTATACTATTGAAATTTTTGTTTTATTTTGTACATTTTCGATGAAAACAGATAATATTGTTTGTCACAACTGGCATGTTACCATTTTAAGCTGGTAAGCAACTAAAAATTATTAACCATATGTTATATGCTTAAACATGCTATATGTATGTTTTTGTTGTGGTGGTTTTGTTTTTCCTGAGAACAGTCTGTTTTCTGGATGTCTCAGAATTATGATTCTGAACATAAGCTTTAATTCTGTGCTATATTACAGTATTGCCCTTAGAATCTGTTCTGTAAATTATGGTATTTAATCTAGACAAATTGTTGACTTTTTAGTTATTGGGAGTTATTGAGAAAAGGGGAGTTATTTGAACATGATAAGACTGAAGAGTACTTTATGCAAGGGAATTAGAAGTAACTGAATTATGAAAGATACCATATTTTAACATGAATATTTGCTTGGGTGGGAGTATGAGGTTTAAGTCCAAGAATGGTAACAGCAAAAAACAGCATTTGTTCCAGGATAGCAGAATTCTGTAATGTTCTGCAGTTTGTAGTTCTAGCTTACTTGTTGAGGGTTGCTCTGAAAAAATGTTAAAGACTTCAAGGTCATATTTTGGTATTTTGGCTTGTTTGGTCGATTCTAGGGGTGCAGACCTTGATTTAGTAAATTAGCCTGCTTCCCCTCCCTCCCTCCCCATGTTGGGAGACTATGAAATTTATGTTAATCCACTTAATAACGGATTATTGTTGGTTTTGGTTTGGCTGCTTTCACGGTCTAAAGTTGCCAGTTTGAGTTCTTTTTTGAGTAGACGGATGGTTTTATCTACCATCTTATTTGATAAGGATGGATCCTGATATAAATTGAAAAGTTAGTGATTGGGTAAAGAGATGGAAGATGTTGGAGTTTATTATTGACAGCCTGTATTTTCTTTGACATAAGAGAAGAGTTAGTCATTTACTTAAAATGAGGGATGTAAAAAGATGTAGAGGACTTGAAGAAATAAATATTTGGGTCCTATACTATGAGGAATGGGCAAATAGATATAAGAAAGAAATGCCAGGTAGTTATTATTGGTCTAGTTGAGGTTAAAGAAAAAAATCTTTCAATTAAAAATATTTGGCAGTGGTCAGATGATTTAAAGAGCATAGCAGTGGCCTAAAAGCAAAGGCAGGTGGTTTGATTGGTATAAAATTATTTATTGTTTGAAAGAGTATTTACAGAAGAAAGTGTGGTGAGGAATTTAGAGCAGAACTGTTCAGCTAATGTACCTTGATTGGGTTGCAGGTATGTGAAGATATTGATCCCCTCATTCCCGAAGGATCAAGGGAGAGTTCTGGGGTAGCTAGAGCAGCCTTAGGGCTATGCCATCTTATAGAGAGCCACTTTACTCTAAATGCGCAACAAATATAATATCCTGTGTGTATCATGATACCAAAATTGTCGGGAAGCACTTATTCATAGAGCTGGTAAGAGTAGTACTGAAGGGTTTTACTGAGTACTGGCTAGTTAGTTAAAATGTGAAAAAAGGAGGGAGAATGGCTTCCAGGACTTTGCCTTCTCAGATTTTCTCCTCTCTCAGACTGTTACTGTTTTCTAGTGTTTTGTTTTTCTTTTTTTTCTTATTGTCATACTTATGGTCAATATCCTCTAATATGCTTTTAGCTATTTATTCTCTATATTCAGAACTTCACTTTGATGGAAGTAGATAATTTATTGACTCTAGTGATTTTATTTTCCTCTACGTAGATAAGTCTAAAATCTATTATTTAAGACCTGATATTATAGGCATATTTCCATCTGGTTGTCTTAATATTATTTCAAAATCAAAATATCCAAAACTGAAACTCTGCATTCTCTTTCTAATTAACCTTATTTCTGACAAGTGACTTATGTTTTTTTTTTTTCCCCCCCCAGATATCCAATCTAGAGGCCTCAGAATAGTCATTGGCTTTTTTCTTCATTCCTGTTTTTGTCTTATTTCTTTCTCTTAAATGACTCACACATTTGCTTATCCTGCCTCATACTTTGCTCCACCCTTCATCCTTAAAACTGCCCTTTGCCTCCACCCCACCCCCCATCACTGCAAAGCTTTCTTGGTTTCTCTGACTGTCTCTCCAGTCTATTCCTGTCAACAGCTGCTCAGTTAAATCTTTCTAAACTGTGTTAAGCAGAAATATGTAACTCCTCACTTCTTGTTTATTTGACTCCAGCTTATTTTCTTTCACTAAAAAAATAAAAACCCCACACTCAAAACATGAGTCTGCCATTTCTTTTTTTTCCTTTGAAAATATGTTCTTATTGAATTTTTTAGAGAGAAGGGAAGAGAAAGGAAGAGAGAGAGATAGAAACATCACCAGTTTTCGAGTGCCTCCTGCACGCCCCCTGCTGGGGATCGAACTTGAAACCTATGCATGTGCTCTGATTGGGAATCCAACTGGCAACCTCCTGGTGGTACATGGGTCAGTGCTCAACCATTGAGCCACACCAGCCAAGCAAGTCTGCCATTTCTTGCCATTTCATCATTGTTTGAAGTGAAGGGTGGCGGTTTTTTTTTGCCTACCATCACGTTGTGCATCCTTCTCGGTTTGACTTGAATGTTCACCTTCTCTATGAAGCCTTTACTAGAGACACCAATTGCTTCATGCTGTCATACTAAATGATTAGCTTCTTGAAGAATAGGATCCTATATCTTTTTTGTCTCTGCTCACAGATCCAGCATACAAATAGTTATTTTGTAATTATTTGAATAACTGGGCATATACCATATCAATCAAAATTTGTCATCTTGACTTTGCCCAACATAATTTGGTTCCACTCTACTTATTTCAAATAGTATTTCCTGCTTTTCACAAGGATATGCTCATTAAAGTGATTCTGTTCAACGAGTCTTGTGTAAGACACAATATTTTTTATTTTTTATTTTGATTTCTCCTTTAGCATCACTCAACATATCTGCAGTCAAATGCTCTACCACTGAGCTATACCCCAGCACTCAACATATCTGAGTGCTTATTCAGAAGAAAAAGACCAAGTTATTTAAAATTATTGACAAAAATTAGTTCAAGATGTGAATTGTACAGCTGTAAAGATTTAAGATGGTTTAATTCTACATTAAGCTTGTGCAGATTGTTAAATTTTGATAAGATAACGGACATGTTAAAGCAGATACCTTTCTCAATTTAAAAAAATTAATCATCTTTAAGTTGGCTTCTATCACTTTAAAAAAAAAGAGAACTCAGTTCAAGTTCCAATTTCCAAGGAAACCTGGAGACTTCTTGAAGCTCAGTTTTGTGAACTGGATGTTTAAACAACAGTAATCTCTAAGACTAGTTTGTAAACTTGAAGCCTTGAAAGTTGTCAGATTAATTGCTTGAAGGAGTACCAACAGTGAAAGATTGTGGAGGTTTGTTTGCTTTGCACATTATTTTTTTATTTATTGACACTTTTTAGTTAACCCAACAATACTTACTATACTTTTTAAAAATCATTAAAAATTTTTCAGTTATAGTTATACATTATTAGTTTCAGGTGTACACCCCAGTGATTAGACATTACATAACTTACTAAGTGATCATCTCTATAAATATCCCACACACATTTGATATACAAAGTTATTCAGATATTATTGACTGTATTCCCTATGCTGTACTTTACATCCCATGACTAGTCTATAAATATTTGTACTTCTTAATCCTGTCACCTTTTCACCTATCCCCTAACCTCCCTTCCATCTATGTCTGTTTCTGTTCTGCTTGTTAGCAACATGTACACTCTCCTTTTGTAGTTGAGCCTTGATTGCTGTTGGCACATCAATGGGAGGGATTTACCCCCAGGCTGATCAGCTTTGACCATGGAACTCCCGACCTCTGACAGCTGTGGAGGATCAGCAGTGCAGGGGTGCAGGGGCCTATCACACAGAGCAGGACTTACTTCAGTGGGGCTCTGTTACCTGCTGAATCCACTCCTTGAATGTGTTGCTTGAGATGTTTGGGTAGTGGTGCTTTGACATGGTCTGAAGCTGTCCACTGGATGCACTGGCTGTGGGGCCTCCCAGGAGGTTTAGGCAAAGTTCAGCCACCGTCTGCTGTTCCACCCAGCATGAGCTACAAAGCAGTCTGCAGTGACTGCTACTTGTGCTGGGCTTGGAGGTGCCCAGGAGAGGCCAAGCTGCAAAGCAAGTCTGACTGCTGCTAGTGGGGGCCCTGGGACCACTTAGTGAGAGGTACAGGGCCTAGCAGAGGTCAGATGCGGCTTGTTTGAGAGATTTTAGGAAAATCTGAAGCATGAGCCAAGACAGGCCATTCATGGAAAAACCATTGGAAACCACTTGGTTGGGCCCCAATGTTGGGTGGGGCAGGGCCTCAGAATCACCAGGGTGGAGCAAACAGTGTAAACCAGGTTGATGGAATCTCAGATATGTTGCCTGCTTCCTGGCTCTGTGGGGGAATGGGAGGCGTGGCGAAGGTACGGTCAATTACCCTGTTTGTCTATTATTAGATAGGAGATATATATATATATATATATATATATATATATATATATATATATATATTTTTTTTTTTTTTTTCTTTTATTTTTTTATTGATTTCAGAGAGGAAGGGAGAGGGGAAAGAGAGATAGAAACATCAATGATGAGAGAGAATCATTGATCGACTGTCTCCTGCACAACCCCTACTCGGAGTCGAGCCCACAACCCAGGCATGTGCCCTTGACTGGAATCGAACCCAGGACCCTTCAGTCCTCAGGCTGATTCTCTATCCACAGCCAAACCAGCTAGGGCCTAAGTGTATATTTTTCTGTATTTTCCCCATTCATATATAAACATGTTTTAGACTGGCCGGCATGGCTCACTGGCTGAGCGTCGACTTGTGAACCAGGTCACAGTTCTATTCCAGGTCGGGGTGCATGCCCAGGATTTGGGCTTGATCCCCAGTGGGAGCGTGCCAGAGGCTGCTGATTGATGCTTTTCTCTCATCATTGATGTTTCTCTCTCTCTCTCCCTTTCCTCTCTGACATCAATAAAAATATATTAAAACTAATACAAAAGGATCATTATACCATCTTATTTGTAACCTGCTTACAAAAACAATTATCTAGCCCTGGCCGGTTTTCTCAGAGGTTAGAGCATCGGCCTGTGGACTGAAGGGTCTCAGGTTTGATTCCTGGTCAAGGGCATGTACCTCGGTTGCAGGTTCAATCCCCAGCTGGGCCCTAGTGGGAGGCAACCAATCGATGTGTCTCTGAGCATATCAATATTTTCTCTCTCTCTCTTTTTTTCCTTCTCTTCTCCTTCTCCTACCCCATCCCTTCCACTCTCTAAAAATCAGTGGAAAAATATCCTCACTCCTTGGGTAAGGGTTAAAAACAAACAAAAGAAACCAATTATCTGTACTTTATATATCAGTGTGCAGAGCCTACCTTATTTTACTTTATTTTATTTTTTAATATATTTTATTGATTTTTTACAGCGAGGAAGGGAGAGGGATAGAGAGTTAGAAACATCCATGAGAGAGAAACATTGATCAGCTGCCTCTTGCACACCCCCTACTGGGGATGTGCCTGCAACCAAGGTACATGCCCTTGACTGGAATCGAACCTGGGACCCTTCAGTCCGTAGGCTGACGCTCTATCCACTGAGACAAACCAGTTAGGGCAAGCCTACCTTATTTTAAAAGGCTGCTTAAAACTGTTTATTTTATGGATATACCTTAATTTTATCTTAGTTATAAAAATTGAAGCTCGATGAAAAAATAGAATAAAAACACGAGTTTCATTTTAGTTATATATATAATTGTAGTTATTATTTTTTAATTAAATGTTCACTTTGAAAGTTCCAATGAACAAAATGATGAGAAACTAAGTGCAATCAATATGAATTTATTTTTAAGTTTATGTATTCTGACTATTAAAAATAAATACAGCCCTAACCGGTTTGGCTCAGTGGATAGAGCGTCAGCCTGCGGACTCAAGGGTCCCAGGTTTGATTCCGGTCAAGGGCATGTACCTTGGTTGCGGGCATATCCCCAGTGGGGAGTGTGCAGGAGGCAGCTGATCGATGTTTCTCTCTCATCGATGTTTCTAGCTCTCTATCCCTCTCCCTTCTTCTCTGTAAAAAAATCAATAAAATATATTAAAAAAAAAAATAAATACAATGTTTTTATTGACCTAACATGGTTGATGTTATATGTTTATATTTTTAAAAGGGATGGCTTTCTTCTAATTTTTAATCAGAGTCAATTTGGACTCTTTGCTTATTCAGAAATGAGGTGTTTTTCTCTTTTTGAAAAATTCTCACCAGAGGATATGTTTTCACTGATTTTAAAGAGAGGAAGGGAGAGAGAGACAGAGAGAGTGACATTGATTGGTTTCCTCTCATATGTGCTCCAACCGGGGATCAAAACCACAATCTAGGTATGTGCTCTGGGAATTGAATCCACCACCCTTTGGTGTATGGGTTGATGCTCCAATCAACTGAGCCACTCGGCCAGGGCACAAATGAAGTGTCTCTTAATGTATGAGGATTGTACAGTTTTATAGTTTTTGCATGTGGGTCTTTTTTTGTTGATTCTTTTAGATTTTCTTGATAGACTATATTTTATATGATAGATAATTAGCAATATCTTTATATCTCTTATTTCATGTTGCAGTATACATTTCAGAGTCCAGGTTTTCATACCAGAAATATTAGACATTTTTAGGACTGTCTTCCTAACCAGTTGAAACTGACTCCCAGTTACTCTTCAGGCTTGCCAGGATAGATACACCCTTCATTTTGCTACTGGCCCTGATAATAACAAACATGGCCAGAGCAGTACACCGTGTAATAAATTGAACTCCACCCAGTTTGTACAGATAGGAGACCTAAATAGATGTTAGATATGTTTTTCTTTGATGACTAACATTTAGGAACTTTAAAATACTTCAAACAAGATAATAATTAAGTTCATTGAGCAATAAAACCTGTTATTTGAGATATATTTAATTTATCTTTTTCTAAAAGTAGACTGTCTGGTTATTAGAAATTAAGGAGCTGAAACATCCACCTCCTCAAACTTGAATCCTCCATAGTAGAAGAGAATCTGTAAGAATGATTTTCTTTCACGGGTTTTATGCCAAAGAAACTTAGCCCTTTATTTCTGTACTTTAAGGTTTGGTAGGAGCAGTGGATTTTATGCCCTTCTTTGTCTCTAAGGATTTCATTTATTACTAGGTATAAGGAAAGGTCTTAAACATTATATGTTTTACATATGTAACTGCTCCTCTAGAAAAAACAATAATAGCCATTTTGCTAGGTACTCTCATTTAACCCTTTAAGCAATTGTACAAGGTAGATTCTATTATTATTCCAATTTTATGGATGAGAAACAATTACTAGAGACTTTAAGTACTCTGCCCCAAGGTTATACAGCTAGTCAGGGGCAGAGTTAAGACTTGAACACAGATCTTTTTAGGGCACAAATGAATGGCACTTACCTTTGCTTGACTACTTTTACTCCTTTTTGTCAGTGATCCTACTTGAACATGGAAAATCACCTTCCCTATTTATGATGCAATATCCTTTGATTTGCTCTAGCCATTTTTGGTTCATTTCTTCTACCTTTTTAGAATATTTTGAAAATATTTTGTTAGATTTCTTGGGCTTTAAATCTCCCTCTTGGTTTGGTTAATCAGCTAGTTTCCTACCCTAAGTCATTTGAGGTCAAATTTGTACTCAGGCTGGACAAATACTCTTCATTTGCAGAGTAAGCCTTAGCTGAGGATAGTCAACCCATGTGAAAGTTTCAGAATGTAAACATGGTCCTCTCTATGCTCTTCAGTTCTCCTTTATCTTCTCAGAGGAGATAATGATCCTGGGCAGACCTCTGGTAAGGCAACTTTTAGAGTCTGACAGTTCTAAGCTCCATTGAACTATATACCATTATTCCTTTTAATACTATAAGCAATAATATCCAGAGCAATGTGGAATGGAGGATGTCCCCCAAGATGTGGATGTCCCATGTCTACTTCCTCTCAAGTCATTGTCTTTTGGGATATCTGTTTAGGTTAAGGAGTAGAATGAACATCTTTGGGTTTAGGTCTCTTAATTTCTTTGCTCTCCATTTAAGTCATTTAGTAACTTTTATTTATTTATTTCAATATATATTTTGATGGTTGACATTGTTGCATATGTCCCCCATTTCTCATTCCCCAGCCCCTACTTTCCACCTTAGTAACTTTTTTTTTTAGCATATGTGTTGCTAAAGCAAGCACACTACCTCAGTAATGTTTAAAGGCAACCATAAGACTGACCTCGTGACTCTAGCAAATAATAAGTACTCACCGTTATATCAGCATAGAACCCTCCAGTGAGACTCCCTGTCCTTCCTCCTTTCTATGCAAAAGGGTATCAAGATTTCACCTTGGTTCAAAGAAAAGTAAAGGAAATTCTGAGCTATTTAATATAGAAAGAATTATAGTATTCTGGAGGACTATGGATTATCTATTTAACAACTATGCATCACGAAGTGGCCTGTAGCCCTGGCTGGTGGGGGGCATGCAGGAGGCAACCAGTTGATGTTTCGCACTCACATTGATGTTGTTTTTTTCTCTCTCCCTGTCCCTTCCTCTCTCTTTAAAAATTAATAAATGATGTAAAAAGAAATCAACTGATTATTGCGGGAAAAGAAGAAGAAGAAAAAAAGT
Source organism: Myotis lucifugus (assembly GCF_000147115.1). NCBI lineage: Eukaryota > Metazoa > Chordata > Mammalia > Chiroptera > Vespertilionidae > Myotis > Myotis lucifugus. The sequence continues at coordinate 111,224 of NW_005871071.1, read as the reverse complement.
AGCCTGTAGATTAGGTTCCAATTTTATAGAGGAGAAAATTTCTTGGTTTCCTGCTGTTCTCTTTTTGATTAGTTTTTCTATTTTAAGAGCTTGTTGGATCCCCAAATATACGATACAAGTCTTCTGTGAATCTAGAGCTCCTGCAACAGAAAATTGGGCCATGGTAAATGTTTAAGAAGAAGCCTTAGACATTATTATTACACTAGAGGCCTGGTGCATGAAATTCTAGGCTTGGCAGGTGATCAGGGACGATCTGGGCCTTCCGGCTGCTGGCCTGGGCCTCCCTTCCCTGGCTACCGGCCTGGGCCTTCCTTCATTCCGTGCCGCCCCCTGGTGATCAGCGCACATCGTAGAAAGCAATTGAACTCCTGTCTCCCGGTTGAACTCCTGAGGGGACACTTTGCATATTAGCCTTTTATATATATACATATACATATACATATACATATACATATACATATACATATACATAAACATATACATATACATGGACTAGAGGCCTGGTGCATGAAATTTGTGCACTGGGGTGTGCACTAGGGCCGGGAGGAGTCCCTCAGCCTGGCCTGTGCTCTCTCGCAGTCTGGGACCCCCTAGGGCAGCGATGGTGAACCAATGACACGCGTGTCAGAGGTGACACGTGAACTCATATTTTTGGTTGATTTTTCTTTGTTAAATGACATTTAAATATATAAAATAAATATCAAAAATATAAATCTTTGTTTTACTATGGTTGCAAATATCAAAAAATTTCTATATGTGACACGGCACCAGAGTTAAGTTATGGTTTTTCAAAATGCTGACATGTCAAGCTCAAAAGGTTCGTCATCAGTGCCCTAGGGAGATTGGGCCTAAGCCAGCAGTCAGACATCCTTCTTGCAGTCCGGGGCTCTCGCAGTTCGGGACCCCTCGCTCCTTACTGCCCGCCTGTAGTGGAGGCGAGAGAGGCTCTCATCATCGCCGCTGTACTCGACAGCTGTGAGCTCGGCTTCTGGCTGCTCCTTAGTGCTACCACGGAGGGGCTTCTGGCTGAGCAGCACTCCCCCTGTTGGATCACCGCTCAGCCAGGAGCCGGGCTTGCTGTTCCTTAGTGCTGCTGCAGAGGCAGGAGAGGCTCCTGCCACCACTGCTGTGCTCACCAGCCATGTGCCCGGCTTCTGGCTGAGTGGTGCTCCCCTTGTGGGAGTGCACTGACCACCAGGGGGCAGCTCCTGCACTGGTTGTCAGCGAGCATCATAGCGACCAGTCGTTCTGCCGGTCATTCCACCATTCGGTCGATTTGCATATTAGGGTTTTATTATATAGGATAATTTTGTTATAACTATTCTCATTTTTCATATTCTCCTCTTTCCTTTCTTAGTGATTGGCATCACCATATTTTCAGTTACTTAAGCTAGAAATACAGTTTTTACTTTTATCCATTCATTCTTTTACTGATAAATGCAATTAAAAATATTCATTCTGTGCCTACTGTGTACCAACTGTTTTAGTTGCTGGAGATGAGGCAGTGAATAAGGGAAACTGCTTTCTTGGAACTTGCATTCTAATGAGGGACCTGTACAATATACAATATGTAGGCTAACAAGATCATTATAGTTATTGGCAAGTTAAGTACTTTAAAAAATCAACTTGTAATCTTGAATGATGGGGAAAAAAGGTTGATTTTTAAAATGGAGTGTGTGTTAGTACATGTCCTCTGAGAAACAGATTAAATGTACAAAGATTTGGGGTGGGGGTGGTAAAATATATACATCATATAAAATTTACTATTTTGACCATCTTAAGTTTATAATTTGACATTAAATAACACATTGTTGTGCAAACCATCCGTGTCCAGAATTTTTCATTTTTACTAACCGAAACTTAATACCCATTTAATACTAGCTGCCATTTCCCTACTCCCCTAGCCTTTGGCAACTATCATTCTACTTTCTGTCTCTGAATTCAACAACTTTAGGTACCTTATATAAGTGGACTCATACAGTATTTGTTCTTTGTCATTGGCTTAGTTCACTTTGTCATCAAGGTTCATTCATGTAGTAGCATGTGTCAGAATTTCCTTTTTTCCCCCCTCTTTTAAGACTTTTTTAGAGCAGTTTTGGGTTTACAACAAAATTGAGAGGAAGGGCCTTGGTCAGTGTTGTTCAGTGGTTAGAGCTTCGACCTGCATACTGACGGGTTGCAGGTTTGATTCCAGGCCACAACTGGCCATGTAGGAGGCAACCAATCGATGGGTCTCTCTCACATTGATGTTTTTCTCTTTCCCCCTCCCTCTCTCTCTAAAAATCAATGGAAAAAAATATACTTGGGTGAGGATTAACAAAAATAAAATAAAATAAAATAGAGAGGAAGGTATAGAGATTTCTCATATACTTTCTGCCCCCACACATGTATACCCTATCATTTTCAACATCAATCACCAGAATAGTACATTATACCTACATTGACCCATTATAATCACTCAAAGGCCCATAGTTTACCTTAGAGCAGCGGTTCTCAACCTGTGGGTCGCGACCCCTTTGGGGTCGAATGACCCTTTCACAGGGGTTGCCTAAGACCATCGGAAAACACATATATAATTACATATTGTTTTTGTGATTAATCACTATACTTTAATTATGTTCAGTTTGTAACAATGAAAATACATCCTGCATATCAGATATTTACATTACTATTCATAACTAGCAAAATTACAGTTATGAAGTAGCAACGAAAATAATTTTATGGTTGGGAGTCACCACAACATGAGGAACTGTATTAAAGGGTCGTGACATTAGGAAGGTTGAGAACCACTGCCTTAGAGGTTTCACTCTTAGTTTTGCATATTCTATGGGTTTGGACAAATGTATAATAGTATATATCCATCACTATAATATCAAAGAGAGTATTTTCACTGCCCTAGAAATCCTCTGTGCTCTACTTATTCATCATCCCTCCATCCCCTGCACTGCAACAGTTGATCTCTTTTTGTCTCCATAGTTTTGCCTTTTCTAGAATATCATATAGTTGGAATAATGCAGTATAGTAGCCTTTACAGATTGGCTTCTTTCACTTATAATATGCATTGAAGGTTCCTTCACATCTTTTCATGGCTTGATAGCACCTTTCTTTTTAGCACTGAATATTCCACTGTCTGGATGTACCAGTTTATTTACCTTCTTGGTTCTTTCCACGTTTTACCAATTATGAGTAAAGCTCCTATAAAAACCTGTCTTAAGGTTTTAGTGTGGATTCTTTTTGTTTTAAGGTTGACTATTTCATTTTATGTATATCACATTTTACCTATCATCCATCGATGGAGAGTTGGAATGCTTTCACCTTTGTAAAAAATATTTTTATGAATTTCAGAGAGGAAGGGAGAAGGAGAGAGAGAAACATCAAATGATGAGAGAGAATCATTGATCAGCTGCCTCCTGCACACCCCCTACTGGGGATTGAGCCAGCAACCCGGACATGTGCCCTTGACCGGAATGGAACCTGGGACCCTTTAGTCCATAGGCCAAAGTTTTATCTACTGAGCCAAACCGGCTAGGGCGCTTTCACCTTTTGACTATTGTAAATAAGGCTGCTATGAACATATATGTACAAATAATCTGTTTGAGTCCCTGCTTTCTCTTAGATATATACCAAGAAATAGAATTGCTGAATCTTGTGGTAATTCTGTGTTAATATTTTGAGGAATTGCCATATCCTTTTCCACAGCTGCTGCACCATTTTACATTCCCCTCAGTAGTTCACAAGGGTTACAGTTTCTCGACATCCTTACCAATGCTTAATCTTGTGGTTTTTTTTTAAATTTTATTTTTATTGATTTTTAGAGAGAGAGGAAGGGAGAAGGAGAGAGAGGAACATCGATGTGAAAGCAGACCATCGATTGGCTGCCCCCTACATACTCCTTACCAGGGATAGAGCGTGCATCCGGGCCATGTGCCCCGACTGGGAATCCAGCTAGCATCCTTTTGGTGAAGGGATGATGCCCATCCAACTGAGCCATACCAGTTGGGCCATACCACTTCTAATTGGCAATAAAGTATTTTTTAAATGAATTTATGTACATTTTTTTAGACCTAATGTGCACACTTAGTAGAATACAGTATAGTGTAAACATACCTTTTTAAAAAATATATGTTTTATTGATTTTAGAGAGAGAGGGAGGGGAAGGGAAAGAGAGAAACATTGATCAGTTGTGCACCGGGACCAGGGATCGAATCCCACAACCTGGTTATGTCCCCTGACTGTGAATTGAACTACTGACCCCTCAGTGCATGGGATGACCCTCAACCAACTGAGCCACATGGGTTAGGGCTAAACATAACTTTTATATGCACTGGGAAAGCAAAAATTTGTGTGACTTGTTTTATTGCGATGCTCTGTTTATTGTGGGGTCTGGAACCAAACCTGCAATATCTCCGAGGTTTGTCTGTATTGTCCTTGGATGCACAGTGTGCAAGGATTTTATTAGGGGGATGTGTCTGAGAGAAAGTGAGGGGGCTGTACAAAACTGAGAGTCATCAGACTGTGATGCAGATCTGACCCATAGAGAATAAGAGGAAAGAAAGTTTGGGTGAAGTCTAAGAAGTTTCAAGGTCATTGGGAGTCCTAGATCCAAAGTCAGCCATTGAAGGAGTCCTGTATCTCCAAGTACAGGCCTAACTTAGTATCCTTGCCACCCCCAGTCATTGACTAGGTGCAGCCTGTGAGAAGTGTGACTTTGAGCAAATGTAATGGATTTCAGAGCATAGCAGATCTTGATCAATTAAGCTCTTTGTATTTGGAAGTCTATAAGCCACATTCCCATGGCTGCCACAGAGCATTCAGAGAAGACCTCTCCAGAGAGGTAACATTTAAACCAAGACCTGAATGGTGAGCAGAGGTTAGTTAGCCTTTCAATAATCTTTGAAAACAGCATTTAGGCATGGGGAACACAAGTGCAAAGGCTCTGAGGCAGAGAAGTCTTAACATGTTCAAGAATGGAATGAAGGCCAGTTTGACTGCAATCTAGTGAATAAAGAGGTGAGGAGGTAAGAGACAGATGAGCATGAGACCATAAACAGTGTTATAAGCTATGGTAAAAAGTTTGGGGTTTATTTTTGAGACATTTGGAGACTACTGGAAAATTTTTAGCAGGATTGTACTCTCTGGTTGTACTAGTCTTAGGGTGTACCCAAGTTACTGAATAGCAATGAATTGTTGATAAAAATAAGAAAATTAGGAACCTGTTCCAGTAGTACAAGTAAAAGATTATGGTAGTTTGGACTAGGATGGTAGCTGTAGGTATTTCCTATCTAAAGTTTAATATAATCCTAGTAATTCTGTCTTTAATTATCTCTGCATTTTGTGCTTTCTCTGTTCTAGTCACTAGTCTATTATTATCTATTTTTATATTTTCTTGTCTTATATGGCAATAACCTCTTAACTGGTCTTTGTTCTGCGTACAGTTTTGGCCCACCTCAGTTCATTTTCACACAACATTATCAGATGATCCAACTGAAGTGCAACTATAATGATGCAGCTTTCTAGCTTAAGAGTTTTCCAAGGTTTGATCATTGTCTGATATTTCAGAATGTCTTGCCTCTTTGTCTCATCTATCTCCCACCTGTACTGTTATCCTATTGTCTGACTCTTATTTATCCTACAAATTATGAATTCCTTCTTGAAACCTTCCCCATTCACCATCCCTGATATCTTAAAGTGTCCTTGTAATATCTTTCCTTTGGCGCTTTGTAATATGTATTTTGTCTCTTTCCTCAATCTATGAATTCTCTGAGGGTTAGCACTGTGAGGATCTTTTGTGATTTTGCTTTTAGAATGTTAGTGTGCTGATCCAATATCTCATGCAGTCCCTGATAATGCACCATAGACCTGTTGGAACTCTTGGTTCAATAAGTGCAGCTTTTAGTGTTCTGTGATTTTTATCCTGAAGTCTTATTTTCTTTGGTGCTCTGATAACATATCTGTACTTTCCTCTTTTAGAACTTACAGTGACTTATCTGTAATTATTTATATATTTCATTTTGATTCCCTTGATCAACAAGAATTCAAATATATCTTTTGGTAATAGCTAATAGCCTTATCTTCTGAATTTTATTGTCTTCTCAGGGTAGGTTGCCCTAACTGTTAGTCTTTTTTCACAGTTTTATTTTACATCTAGCCTTCTAAAAGAAGTTGAGTTTAAGTCTTGGCAGTTTCACAATAGTTATTCTAAGTATAACTTCCTCCTTTCTACCAGGTATCAGTCTGCAAATTAACTACTATCTGCTAATAAGTTTTATCAAATTATCTCCTTCCTTTTTATTAGAGTATGTGCTCCTATACCTATAGGAGAAAAATAAACTCTCTTTAATAAATTTAGTTTATTTTGGTTACTTTACTAATATAGTTATGAGCCCAGAATGATGCTTTTTTGGGGGGGAAATATCTTTAACTTTTGACTATTTGGAATATGTAATAAAGTATATTGTCCATTTGTCAACCTGTAAGTAGTGGTGGTTATAAAGCCTTTAGGTAGCAGGAGAGAGTATGCTGTCAGGCACTTAAACTGGCACATAGTAAAATAAATACCAGTAAAAGGTAATTAAAATTTTAAAACATGCCCTAAGTAAGATTCCTGTGTTACAAATACTAATTTTTTCCACTTAATTATATAAAAAAACAAACAGTGGACATATGTTCATTTCATTTTCTGATAATCTCAAACTTTCATAGAAAAATGCAAAGCTATCTTATGGATTTCTTTTAAAATCTTTTTCCTTTAGAGTTCTATAAAAGTAGTCATCAAATTTTTATTAAGTATTTATATTTATCATTGGTAGTAAAGGTTCAGTAATGACTGTTTTTAAACCAGTTTAGAAGTGAGTTTATCGCCGAAACCGGTTTGGCTCAGTGGATAGAGCATCGGCCTGCGGACTGAAGGGTCCCAGGTTCGATTCCTGTCAAGGGCATGTACCTGGGTTGCCGGCACATCCCCAGTAGGAGATGTGCAGGAGGCAGCTGATCGATGTTTCTCTCTCATTGATGTTTCTAACTTTCTATCTCTCTCCCTTCCTCTCTATAAAAAATCAATAAAAATATATTAAAAAATAGAAGTGAGTTTATCAAAGTTGTATAAGTAATCTTAGTTGGTTTTTACCCACCTAATGCTAACATAAATTTAGTTTATAATGCAATTTGCCAAATCATAACCCTAATTTTTAGTTCTGAAAGTTAGCATGTTTATTGTGCTTTTTACATGCAAGGTTTACTAGTGGTTATCCTACACTAATATCAGGAGTAATTAGTGTGCTGCCATCTTACTAATAGCAAAAAAACGATTGAATCAAACTAGTACCAAGAGGGACTAGTATTAGGGTTTCAGTACTGAAACAGTGTATAATAGAAACTAGTCATACTGTGGTCAAAGAGATACATATATCTAGTACACACTTGCCTCCTTTGTAAATTACATCAGCCAATAAATTTTTTAGAAATCAAAGACTAGATTATGATTTTATCAAATAGTACATAGTTCAGAATGTTCTTTATTCATTCCTTATGTTAGTTTTGTTGCCTTTTTAGTTAAAAAATGTAGTAATGGTATTTTTCTTTTCTTTTTTTTCTCATGAACTTATTTTCTTTTTCTCAATTCAAAATAGAGCATGAAGTTGTACTCCCTTGGTGGGAACATCTCAAATAATATGGGATGTTAATTTTGCATTTAATGACTGCATAACATAACTCAGAGAACAGTTACTGTTGTATAGACAAACACACCACACCATACACCACCTCTCTCCCTTACTCCTTCTCCAACCCTCCAATTGAGCAGGGGGGAAAAGAAACTCACCAAAAAGCAGAGCAGAGTAACCATAAAGAGTTCATTGATTTGGCTTTGGGGCACAAACTGATGGAAAAGAAATTGAATTTAGTAAATTATGCTATGAATCACTTCTTTGTAGATTCACTTATGGATTCCTGTTCTCAGAATTTATCTGTCCTTTTGTCAAGATACTCTCAGAATCTCCATTACCAAGACCCAGAGGGTGACTTAGTAATTAAGGATGAGGAGTCTAAAACAATTTTTTTTTCTTCAGTATATAAAAACTTTTCTCAGAGATCCAACTCAACACAACTCCTGGGAGTGATAGACTTCTGGAAGAATTCCAGTTCTTTCAGAATGACATGACTCTTTTAATGCTGATCAAAAGAAGGGTTCATCGTTACATGATGCCCAGAACACTTGATATTTGCCCTCTTGATTTTTTGGCAACTGTTTTCTTGAGATGTAATTCACATACCATACAATTCTCCCTTTTTTAGGGTACAATTCAGTGCTTTAGTCCCCAGGCTGACGTTCTATCCATTGAGCCAAACAGGCTAGGGCACCACAATCAATTTTAAAACATTTTCAGGGACCCAAGATGTTGGTGTAGGTAAACGCAAGTACTTGCCGCCTCCCACAACCACATTAAGATTACAAGTAAAATACAGAACAACAGAACCACCTGAAATCTGGCTGAATGGAAGTCCTACATCTAGAGAGTTAAAGAAGAAAGCACATTGAGACTGGCAGGAGGGATGGAGGCACAGAATGGGCTGGTCTGACACTCACGTGTGTTTTTTTTTTTAATTGGGAGGGATATCACTGCTGCCAAGGCCTCCCGGGAGAAGCAAGGGATCACAGTCCCACACCAGAACCCTAGCCCGAGGGTCCCCATAACTTTGGCTATAAAAGCTAGTGGGGATTGTGGCTGAGTGACAAGGAGGCTGCTGGAGTCCCAGGCAGTTTCTCTTAAAGGCCTGGTGCACCAACTTACACGGTCCCGCTCCCTCTGAGCTCCAATGGTGGGTGGTGGCATTGGGGGCCAGGGACATATGGGGAGGAACTGGATCATCTGGCATCGGGGCAAGAACTCAGGGGTAGCTTTCTCCCAGATGGGAGTGCTTGCAGGGATCATTGTTCCTGTGCTGGGACCTCCCCAGTCGCAGAGCTGACTGGCAGCCATATCTAAAGTTTCTATCAGCATGGTTCACACTGTTCACTTCACCCTGGTGATTTCCTGAGACCCTTCCCCATCCAACTTGCAACCCCACCCAAGCCGTTTGCAGTGGCTTGTCCATATAAATGGCTTGTCCTGGCTCAGGCTTCAGACATTCCTAAAATCTCTAAAACAAGCAATTGGCCTCAGTGTGCCCCATACCTCTCAGTAAGAGATCCAAGACCTGGCACTAGCACCAGCCTGCCTTGCTTCACAGCTTGGCCTCACCTGGGTACTTCCAAGCGAACACAAATAGAAGCCATCTGAAGATCACTCTGTAGCTCCTGCCAGGTGGCCCCAGGCAGTGGTTGACTTTGCACCTCCAGGGAGGCCCCAGAACCAGTGCACCTGGTGGACAGCTTCAGACCATAACAGGTTACAACTCTACACATCCACAAGTGACACACTCAAGGGGCAGACTCAGCACCAAAGCCTCACTGAAGCAAGTTCTGCTCCATAGGGGTGTCTCTTGCACAGCAGCTCTTCCACTGTAGTCACAGCAGGTCCTCACTAACAAATTGGCCTAGGGGTCAATTCCTCCCAGTGACACCAATAGCAATCAAGACTCAACTATAACAAGCCTGTGCACACAGCCCACACAGGGTGCACCTAGAGTGCTCAGCTCAGGTGACTGGGAGGCTGAGCCACTGGGCCCTACAGGACACCTACTATACAAGGCCACTCTACCAGTTTCAGAGACATAACAGCTCTACCTAATACATAGAAACAAACACAGGGAAGCAGCCAAAATACAGAGACAAAGAAACATGTCACAAATGAAAGAACTGAAGAAATCTCCATAAAAAGAATTTAATGAAATGGAAGCAAGCAAACTACTGGATACAGAGTTCAAAACAATGGTATAAAGTTACTCAAGGATCTTAATAAGAGCTGTAAGGGACTTCACTAAGTCTCTTACTTTCAGGTTCTTAGAATGTCAAAGACATGAAAAGGGACCAGTCAAAATTAAGTGTACACTAACTGAAAGAATCATTTACGGGGAATCAACAGTAGAATAGAGGATGCTGATAATCACATCAGTGATTTGGAATATGAGGAAGCTGAAAAACACCCAATCAGGAGAGCAAAAAGAAAAAAAAAAGAATCCAAAAATATGAAGAGAGTGTAAGGAGCCTCTGGGACAACTTCTGGAGTACCAATATTTGCATTATGTGGGTGCCAGAAGGAGGAGAGAGAGAGAGAGCAAGAAATGGAAAACCTAGTTGAAGAAATGATAGAAAACTTCCCTTACCTGGTGAAAGAAATAGACTTACAAGTGCAGGAAGTCCAGAGAGTTCCAAACAAGAGGAACCTAAAGAGGCCCACGCCAAGGTACATCATAATTAAAATGCCAAGTGTTAAAGACAAAGAGAATCTTAAAAGCAGCAAGAGAAAAACAGTTACTTACAAGGGAATGTCCATAGGACTCTCAGCTGATTTCTCAACAGAAACTATGCAGGCCAGAGGGAGTGGCAAGACATATTCCGTGATAAATAGCCAGGACCTGCAACCAAGATTACTCTACACAGCAAAGCTATTATTTAGAATTGAAGGTCAGATAAAGAAAAATAAATACATATCTTATCAACAGTTGAATCTAAAAATAAAATTTAATGAACAAATAATCTAATGAACAAAAAAACCCCCACACCTGATGAATAAAATAGAACCAGAGGCATGGAAACATGGAACAGACTGACGAATCCTAGAAGCAAGAGGGTGTTGGGAAGAGATTAACGAAAGATCTTAATAGGCATACATGCAGTACCTATGGATACAGACAATAGGGTGTTGAAGGCCTGGGGTGGAGCAGGAACTGGGTGGAGGGGAGCATGGGGGGGGGTTGGGGGGAGATGGGGTCATCTGTAATACTCTCAATAAAGATTTAAAAAAACGTTTTCAGTGTACCAAAAATGAACCTTATGCTCTTTGGCCTTCACACCTCATTCCTTCTAATATCCCCAGCCCTAGGCAATCAATAATCATTTTCTATCTTTATATAGTTGCGTATTCTGGACATTTTTTTTTAAGTTAAATCTTTATTGTTCAGATTATTACATTGTTTCCTCTTTTTTCCCACCATAACTCCCCTCCACCCAGTTCCCACCTCACCCTCCGCCCTCACTCCCCACCCACTGTCCTCATCCATAGGTGCACGATTATTGTCCAATCTCTTCCCGCACCCCCACCCCCTTTCCCCCCTCAAGAATAGTCAGTCCATTCCCTGATTGGTCAGTCCAGGCCAATCTATGTCCCTGATTCTATTACAATCACCAGTTCATACTGTTCATTAGATTATTTATTCACGTGATTTTTAGATTCACTTGTTTTTTTTTGTTTTTAAATATATTTTATTGATTTTTTACAGAGAGGAAGGGAGAGAGATAGAGAGTTAGAAACATCGATGAGAGAGAAACATCGATCAGCTGCCTCCTGCATATCTCCTACTGGGGATGTGCCCGCAACCCAGGTACATGCCCTTGACCGGAATCGAACCTGGGACCTTTCAGTCCGCAGGCCGACGCTCTATCCACTGAGCCAAACCGGTTTCGGCTATATTCACTTGTTGATAGATGTGTATTTGTTGTTCATAATTTGTATCTTTACCTTTTTCTTCTTCTTCCTCTTCTTAAAGGATACCTTTCAGCATTTCATATAATACTGGTTTGGTGTGGTGATGAACTCCTTTAGCTTTTTCTTATCTGTGAAGCTCTTTATCTGACCTTCACTTCTGAATGATAGCTTTGCTGGATAAAGTAGTCTTGGTTGTAGGTTCTTGGTATTCATCACTTTGAATATTTCTTGCCACTCCCTTCTGGCCTGCAACGTTTCTGTTGAGAAATCAGCTGACATTCGTATGGGTACTCCCTTGTAGGTAACTGATTTTCTTTCTCTTGCTGCTTTTAGGATTCTCTCTTTGTCTTTTGCTCTTGGCATTTTAATTATGATGTGTCTTGGTGTGGTCCTCTTTGGATTCCTTTTGTTTGGGGTTCTCTGTGCTTCCTGGACTTGTAAGTCTATTTCTTTCACCAGGTAGGGGAAGTTTTCTGTCATTATTTCTTCAAATAGGTTTTCAATATGTTGCTCTCTCTCTTCTTCTGGCACCCCTATAATTCGGATGTTGGTACGCTTGAAGCTGTCCCAGAGGCTCCTTACACTATCTTCGTATTTTTGGATTCTTTTTTCATTTTGCTTTTCTGGTTGGGTGTTTTTTGCTTCTTCGTATTTCAAATCTTTGACTTGATTCTTGCGATCCTCTGGTCTGCTGTTGGGAGTCTGTATAATATTCTTTATTTCAGTCAGTGCATGCTTAATTTCTAGTTGGTTCTTTATCACAACATCGAGGGTCTCACTAGATTTCTTGAAGATCTCACTACATTTATCAGCGGTCTCACCAGTCTTTTCGAGGGCCTAAACTAAATTTATTGGCAGCTTCTAGACAGTTCTTTAAAGACCTTAAAAGTGTGGTTTTAAACTCTATATCCAGTAGTTTGCTTTCCTCCATTTCTGTCATTTGTGTCCTGTTTCTTTGTCTGGGCTTTTTTTATGCGCTGTGTCGATAGAGTGGCTTTCTGTGCTAAGTGTCCCAATTACCTGAGGTAGACACTCTTGGTGCACCCCCTTGTGGGCTTTGTGTACAGTCTTGTTGTAATTAAGCCTGGATTGTTGTAGTTATCACTGGGAAGAATTGACCTCCAGGCCAATGGGAGAACTTCTGTGCTGGAGACACCCCTCTGGGGCAAGACTTGCTTCAGTGGGGCTTTGGTGCTCACCGAGTCTGCCCCCTGAGTGGTGCTCACCGAGTCTGCCCCCTGAGTGTGTCTTTTATGGTTCCACTCTGACCTCTGGGCTTCCTGGCTCCTGGATCTCTAGGGAGGTGCTAATCTAGCCTTTGCCTGAGGCTATCCAGCAAAAGCCTCCCTGCAGGGCTAGGGCGGGGCAGGTCCCACAGGATCAACAGGGCGGGGCTAGCTGTTATGGCTGCTCTCAGTCTTTCCCTCAGAGGCTCTGCTTCTCAGTGTCCCGGTAATCGCTGCAAGCTCCTCGGAGAGAAAGCTGCCCTCGGGTTCTGACCGATGCCAGACAGTCCCGCTTCTCCCGTATGAGTCTGGGTCCCTAGAGACTCGCCCGGAACTGGAGCTCAGAGCCTGAGACTCCCTCCCGATTGAAAATGACAACCACGCCCTCAGCCGCCAGCCCGCTCCGCATGCACTCCGCACCTTAGTATTTTACTTCCGCACTGCGCTTCCTCTGAGTCTCGGTATGCTTTTCTCTTTCCTTCTAGTTGTAGAATTTCCACTCAGCCAGCCTTCCTGTGGTTCTGGATTATGTCCTTTCCGTCTTTTAGTTGTATTTTTGAAGTGGTTGTTCGAGGCAGCAAACTCCAGTGTTTACCTATGCTGCCATCTTGGTTCTCCTCCTATCGGGAGTACCCTCTGGACTTTTTTTTATAAAAGGAATCTTACCTTATGCAGTCTTTTGTGACTGGTTTCTTTTACTTAGATTGGTGTTTTTGAGGTTCCGATCATATTGCAGCATGAATCAGTACTTTATTTCTTTTGATTATCTATAATAATAAAAGTGTAATATGCAAAGCGACCTAACGACCAAACAGCAGAACGACTGCCCAGACAATCTTCCCGATGACCACGCTATGACACACACTGGCGCCAGGCCAACCAAGGCGGGTGTGATGCGATTGGTCATGGGGCCTGCCATTGCCCCACGATCACCCCGCAGAGGGAGGCCCAGGCCACCAGACAGCGGGGTGATCAATTAGGGGGATGAATTGGGGGGCTCTGCAATCACCCCGCAGAGGGAGGCCCAGGCCACCCTCTGCAGGGTGATCAATCGTGGGCCTTTGTGGAACTGGGGAACCGGGGCTGTGTGGCTGTGGATGCGGGCAGCACAAGGCCAAGGTGGGTGAAGGCGGGGGTGGGGCAGGGCCTGGAGGCAGCCGGGGCTGCGAAGGCCTACCCTTATACGAATTTTGTGCATCCGGCCTCTAGTTGAGTAATAATCCCTTATATCCATCACTTGATGGATATTTCTATTGTTTACACTTTTTAGCTGTTATGACTAATGATGCTATGAATATTTGTGTGTACATTTTTTTGTGGATGTATGTTTTCATTTCTCTTGGGTGTACACTTAGGAGTGGAATTGCTGGATTAGATAATAACCCTGTGTTTAATCTTTTGAGGAACTTGCAAACTGCTTTCCAAAGTGCCTATACCATTTTACATCCCTACCAGCCATGTATGAGGGTTCCTTGCCAATACTTATCTGTATTTTTTGTTATAGCCATTCTAGTGGGCCCCCTTGAACCTTAAATCACTTATATTTGAGCCTTATCATTGCAACTTGTGTTTTCTTGCATTTAATTATGGTGAGTCCTGTCTGACTCACTGCCTTTTCACTTTGTGCATTGCTATGCCCATATGTTCACATTTTAAAAAAATACATAATTTTATTGATTTCAGAGAGGAAAGGAGAGGGGGAGAGAGATAGAAACATCAACAATGAGGTAAAATCACTGATTGGCTGCATCCTGCAAGGCCCACACTGAGGATTGAGCTCGCTATCCGCTATCCGGGCATATGTGCTGACTGGGAATTGAACTGTGACCTCCTGGTTCATAGGTTGACGCCCAACCACTGAGGCACACTGGATGGGCTAGTAAAGCTTTCTGTCTGTCACGTGAACTATCTTTCTAATGAATTTGTTCCATTTTGAGTCAGGATATTTACAGCTTTTACATTATCACCATTCTTGTATATACATTGCATTAATGTAGATGTTTTAATTTCAAGTCACTTTGTTCAACAGCTCATCATTTCAAAGATTAAATTATTTAGATACACTTAGATTAACTGTAGGAAGTTTGATTTTATGTTCTGCTCTGCTGCTTTAAATGAATAATCTTCAGCAACTCACTGTCTTGGCTTGAGTCTTCCTGTTAGTAAGTAAAACTCTCAAATGCAGTTGTACCTACTGTCTATCGGTAAGTTCAGACTGTCATTAGATAATAGACTAGTATGAAGGAAGAAAGACCCATGGGAAAGAAAATCTATATTCATACTGGTTCATTATTTATAGTAATCCATCCAACATAGCCACCACCTAGATGTTCAGAAATATTTAATATCATTATCACTTTAAAATGTGATACCAGGAGAAAAGCATTGCTGAGTAGTCAAAAGTCTTTTGAATTCTAATTTTTTTTATCCATTTTTACTATATTAGGTTTTGAAAAAATTGTTTGATTTTAACAAATGTGTTATGTTCCTAAAGGTAGAAAGAGATACAGTAAGATCAGTTTTTAGTTAACAGAAGTTTTCAAGTAGGCTTATGTTTTGTGATCTTTATTTCTAAAAATTGGGTATATGGGTAGAGGTAACAGAGGAAAATGTTTTATAAGAATAGTAAAATGACATATTACAACTATTTTATATGTTGATGAGGAAAAGGCAATCCTGCCCTGTTACAGGGATGTTTTCAGTGGAATCTGAGTACTCTTTAATTAAATAGTATAATATAACACACTAACAATCTTTTTTAATATCTAATTTTGTCTTCTAGGCCTTCCTTATAGTTTCCCATGTCTCAATGGACTCCTGAATATAGCAAGCTCTATACCTTAGAAGTGGATATGAAGAGTGAGATTCCTTCTGATGCACCAAAGACACAGGAGAGTCTGAAAGGGATCCTCTTGCATCCAGAGCCCATTGGGGCAGCCAAAAGTTTTCCTGCAGGAGTTGAGATGATTAATAGTAAAGTGGGGAATGAATTCTCTCATTTATGTGATGATTCTCAAAAACAAGAGAAGGATATGAATGGTAATCAACAAGAGCAAGAAAAAAGTGTTGTGAGGAAAAAACGGAAAAGCCAGCAGGCTGGCCCTTCATACATGCAAAATTGTGTTAAAGAGAACCAGGGAGTATTAGGATTGAGGCAACACCTAGAAGCACCAAGTGATGAAGACAATGATTCCTCTTTTAGTGATTGTCTTTCTTCTCCTTCATCTAGTCTGCATTTTGGAGATTCTGATACTGTGACTTCAGATGAGGATAAAGGACTCTCTGTAAGACATTCCCAGTCAGTTTTGAATGCTAAAAGTAGAACTCATAGTTCAAGGTCCCAAAAGTGGCCTCCCGCTGAGACAGAGTCTGTTTCAGGATTGTTAATGAAAAGACCCTGTTTTCATAGCAGTTCATTAAGGAGACTTCCATGCAGAAAGAGATTCGTAAAAAACAATTCCTCACAGAGGACACAGAAACAAAAAGAGAGGATATTGATGCAGAGGAAAAAACGAGAAGTGTTAGCCCGAAGAAAGTATGCATTGCTCCCCAGTTCTAGTAGTTCCAGTGAAAATGACCTCAGCAGTGAATCCTCTTCCAGCTCATCAACTGAAGGAGATGATTTGTTTGTTTCTACCAGTGAAAACCACCAAAATAATGCAGCTGTCCCCTCAGGTAAAAATGTTTCTTAAATTGAGTAAAACATGGAAGCTATTCCATTGTATTTGTGCTTGTTTTCTTCTACATTTTAGTGATTTCATTGTATTTAACCCTTTGTGGTCCAATGTTATTTTTGGAACAGTCTGGTCCAAATTCATTGATGGGAATGAATGTTGAACAATGTTGAACTTTTTAATGTTCTTAGTGCTCGACGTTGGACCTGCTCCTAGCGCCTGGTCTGTCGAGTCAGCCTCGAGGTTAGACTGAAAAGGGTTAAATAGAATATGAGGCTCAATTAACTTTTATTTTTAAGCCATATAAGTAAATTACCAACTGTAGTATTAAACCATGACTCCAATTCTAAGTACAAATTTTAAGTATGATTTTTTTAAAAATTGATTTTGGAGAGAAAGGCAGGGAGAGAGAGGGGGAGAGAGAGAAGCATCAGTGTGAGAGTGCAACACTGATCAGTTGCTTCCCATATGCACCCTGACCAGAGATTGAACATGAGACCTGAGTATGTGCCCTGACCAGGAACCGAACCCTCAATTTTTCAGTGTACAGGTCGACCCTCTGACCAACCGAGGCACACTGGCCAGGGCTAGTATGTTTAACTTTTGTGAATACTTTTTCAGATAGCTGTGTGATAGATTCCTTTCACATTTAACCACAGTAAAAGCAATTCTAGTCACTAAAAAAGACAAGTTATTTTTCTTTTAAGTACTCTATTCTTATTGGTTACTATTAACTTGTTATGGTCTTTATAACTGAAAAATAATTTCAAGTATTTGAGAGGTAACTTTTATTCTAATATTGGAACACAGACATTAATCCTGACATTAATCAGTAGAGCATATGACTAATCAGTTAAAATGGAATTGATAAGAGGATTAGCTCACCTGTGCTCTCTCCCTCCCCTCAGTAATGTTATATTTAACCAGAATAAGTTTATGTACAGTCTCTGAAGTATGTGTTCCATGTATATCATTTTTACAGTTTGTTGTAATTTAAAAGAAGTTGATGAAAAAAACTTTAGGAATAAAGTCCGAGCTGAGGGAAAAGATTAATTTCTTGTAAAAGTATAAGAAAATGGGGGGTAGGAAGAGCTTTTTAAAGGGCTAAAGGGCTAAGATTATGGGTTTTGTTTGTTTGTATTTTCAAATAAGAAGAGAAAGTTTATTTAGAATAAAGTTACAGAGCTAGTAGAAGTGAGCCAGCCGGGCTTGTGCAGGCTCAGGAAGCAAATTAAAGAGGCAGAAGAAGGTCCTTGGAATTCAGGAGAAAGGCAAAGGTATTGCACCTGGGGGGAAGTAAAGGGAGAAGGGAAACTCCACAAGAGCGAGAGCACACCAGATTATGGTGTTTAATACTGGCACAAAGCTTTCTCAGTCTTTGCCTCATGTCCTGCTTTTTAAAGGTGGAGTCTGCTTTAATACTTTGCAAATATGCCATTACTCCCTCTTTTCTCTTTCATTGGTTCCTTCCTTTTCAAAGACTCCCTTTCCATACCCTGACCAGTAATTTTGTTTTTAATTTTACTCTTAGCCATGTTTAGTTCCTTTTTTTTTAACCTACCCAAATACTTATTTTAAAGAGTTTATTGAGATCACAATACAGCTGGGAAAGGGTTTACAGCAACCATTAAGAAAGAGGGAAATGAGAATGGGAATTGTCTTGCTTAATTGTCACATTTCACAATTTTCTCATTTGGATAGAATGTGAAGAGTGTGGGGAGAGAGAGCAACAGGGCCCAGTTTCTACTTGAAATTAGTGAGGCAGGATGGTTGGTGGTGTGATGCAGAAGTTCCAAGGAGCTGATGTTTATAGGAGACATGAGAGTAGAGTAAATCTAGGTCAGTATCATTGTCTGTTTCTAGGAAGAAAGTAGTTCATATATTCTCAGGTATTCAAGATAAATGAAAACTCTAATTTATTTTTAAATCTTGTTTAATACAGTATGTGGTGTCTTACTTTCTTGGAAGAATTACATTACTTAAATTACATTAATTTCAGACATTATCCTTAAATGCTTGTCTCTGGAAATCCAAATCCAAAAGTTGAAACCAAGGACTCCTGATATTTTCTGGTTTCTAGATCAATGTTTTGTATTAAAAAAAACACACACACCACGATTTAATAACATTCAAATGGTGTGGAATTTTTAATGTACCAAGAAATGATAAAATAAGAAATAAAACTTTACCTCAGTGGTTCTCAACCTTCCTAATGCCGCAACCCTTTAATACAGGTCCTCATGTTGTGTTGACCCCCAACCATAAAATTATTTTCGTTGTTACTTCATAACTGTAATTTTGCTACTGTTATGAATCGGAATGTAAATATCTGATATGCAGGATGTATTATTTTCATTGTTATAAATTGAACATAATTAAAGCATAGTGATTAATCACAAAAACAATATGTAATTATATATGTGTTTTCCGATGGTCTTAGGCGACCCCTGTGAAAAGGTCGTTTGATCCCCAAAGGGGTCGAGACCCACAGGTTGAGAACTGCAGCTTTACCTCGTTTTCATAGGTCCCAGTCTTGTTACCCAGAAGTAAAGTTAGTTTCGTTTTGTTAATCCTCACCTGAGGATATTTTTCCATTGATTTTTAGAGAGAATGGAAGGGAGAGAGAGAGAGAGAGAGAGAGAGAGAGAGAGAGAGAGAAACATGGATGTGAGGGAGACACATTTAGTGGTTGCTTTGCACACACCCACACCCCAATCAGGGCCAGGGATTGAGCCTGCAACCGAGGTACATGCCTTGGCCAGAATTGAACCCAGGTCGCAGGCTGACGCTCTTTCCACTCTTTCCACTGAGCCAAACCAGAGAGGGCATGCTAGCAGTTTATCTCCTGAAGTTATGGTTATAAATATCGGTTTTAGATAAGCAATAGAACAAAGAGTGTCTTAAGTGAGTTACTTATATAACCTTTAAGATTATATAAGATTGTTTTATGAACAATCTCTCTGTTCATAAAAAATTATATAAATTGAGTTTTAATGCCTTAGCTAGCTTTGTATCATTTATCATTGGAACTTCAAAACATTACATTTGTAGTTGACTTTGCTTAACTATATAAATGGTGTTTAATAATGTTAGGCTATTTTTTATAGGCTTTTAAAGAAACTTCATGTACACACACATGCAGAAAAATCAATAATAGAGCTGATATATAGATGTAGATTTTTCTCCATTGTGGAATGGTAATGTACTGTTGGTGAGTTAAAATAAGGGAAGTTTAAAAAAAAAAATCCATGGTGTTTTATTTATAAATATACTAGAGGCCTGATGCACAAAAATTTGTGCACTCGGCAGGGGGCGGTGTCCCCTCAGCCCGGCCTGGGACCCCTCGGGGGATGGCCACCTGCTGGCTTAGGCTTGCTCCCCGGGGGATTGGGCCTAAGCTGGCAATCAGACATCCCTCTGGCAGCCCGGCAGCCCTCGGGGGATGTCCACTTGCCAGCGGGGAACAGACCTAAGCTGTAGTCGGACATCCTTAACGCTGCTGAGGAGGCAGGAGAGGCTCCCGCCACCACTGCTGTACTGGCAGCCATCAGCCTGGCTTGTGGCTGAGCAGAGCTCCGCCATGTGGGAGCGCACTGACCACCAGAGGGTAGCTTCTGCATTGAGCGTCTGTCCCCTGGTGGTCAGTGTGTGTCATAGTGACCAGTCCTTCCCAGTCTTTCTGCTGTTAGGGTCAGTTTGCATATTACCCTTTTACTATATAGGATAGAGGCCTGGTGCACGGGTGGGGGCCGGCTGGGTTTGCCCTGAAGGGTGTCCCGGATCAGGGTGGGGGTCCCGCTTGGGTGCCTGGCCAGCCTGGGTGAGGGGTTGATGGCTATTTGCAGCAGGTCACACCCCCTTCAGGGTGGGGGTCCCCACTGGGGTGCCTGGCCAGTCTGGGTGAGGGGCTGAGGGCCGTTTTCAGGCTGGCCAGGACTGAAGCTCCCAGCCTCTCCTTTTTTTCTTATTTTTATTTTTTTATTCTGGGATTTATTTACCTTCTATAATTGAAACTTTGTTGCTGTCACTGGAGCTGAGAGCCAGCTCTGTGGCCACGGCCTGCTGAAAGCAGGTATCTGGGGTTTGTTTAGCTTCTATAATTGAAACTTTGTTGCTTTTGGAGCTCAGAGCCGGGCCCCAGCAGGCGGGAACCTTGGCTTCCTCCATCACTGGAGCAAGCAAGCCTCCTGCTCGCGTCAGCTGCGTGGCTGCCGGCTGCCATCTTGGTTGGGTTAATTTGCATATCATGCTGATTAGCCAATGGGAGGCATAGTGAAGGTACGGTCAATTACCATGTTTGTCTATTATTAGATAGGATTATTCCCTTGTACTCCTACCTTAAGCTGCATTGTGTATATGATTATGAAGCAAGACTTGAGAAGGTAATTTGGAAATTGAATCTCGAATATTATTTTAAATAGCCACTTGAGTGCTGCTATTTTGTTTTCTCTGCTTATAAGATATATTTATGCTATTAAAAATATATTCTACCTCAGTACTACTATGTTTCAGTACGTCTATGTGTGTAATCTTTAGAACTTTGAAACTACTTCAAAAATGTGCATATCATAACTGTTAAATCTTAATTTTCCTATTTAATTGATATAGTGATTTATAAATATTTCAAAATATAAATATATTATGAATTATTCAAAATTAACTTTCTCCAAATCAGAACATCTTTCATTACCTCTGTGATTTATCAGTTCCTGCTTTGTTCTTCTCTTTGGAGTACCAGAGAATATGTTGTAGAACCTTGTCATGCACTTGTACCTCCTCCAGATACTGGCCAGCTTTTGAAGTAGTACAGATGTCTAATGATGTAGAGATGTATTAGAAATAAAATTCCAGGTTGCCAAGGAATAGTACCTTGGGGGAAGGAATGTAAACTGCATAAATTACAGTGACAAGAGTCTTGAACCATTTGTTGTCATTGTGGTAAGCAAGAGTCCAGTGAGTTGAATAAAAATGAATATAAAACATCAATGGATTACATACTAGTAGAAAATATGAAAAAGAGAGCTCGTTTACAAAAGCAGCAAGGAGAATAAAATATATGAATAATCTTAATAGGAGTATATTTGGCCTCTGAATAAAATTATTTAGCTTTATAGAGAGTTACCTTTATAATCAAACCAAACCCTACAGGTTTTCTAGAGATTTATAAAAGATGACTTTCGTAGATGACAAGAAATATTCTTGGATGAAAAGAATAAATATATATTTTGTATATTTATATAGCATATATACATACCTGTTTATATAAATAAAGAAATGAATAAATGAAGGAATAAATGTTAGACATGTCAGGACTTCATTATTGTTGCTTAATGCCACTCCAGTCCAAACCTCAGAATTTTTTCTTTTCCCCTTGATTTTCTAATTGTGAATAATAATTAGGAAAACCTGAGTCTACCAGATAATTATTCTAGTCTTTTCAACTAATGGTGTTGGGACAGTTGTACATTCATATGCAAGAAAGATGAGTTTAGACCTTTTACAATCATGTAAAACACACAAATTAAATGGATCATGGCCATAGCTGGTTTGGCTCCGTAGATAGAGTGTTGGCCTGCGGACTGAAGGGTCCCAGGTTCAATTCCAGTCAAGGGCACATGCCGGGTTGCAGGCTCGATCCACAGTAGGGAATGTGCAGGAGGCAGACAATCAATCATTCTCTCATCATTGATGTTTCTGTCTCTCTCTCTCCCTCTCCCTTCCTTTCTCTCTCTCCCTCTCCCTTCCTTTCTGAAACCAATAAAATATTTAAAAAATAAATAAATGGGGGGGCGGGGAGGTTAAGAGATCAACCGAAGGACTTGTATGCATGCATATAAGCATAACCAATGGACATAAGACACTGGGGGGTGGGGGATGCCGGGGGATTGTCAAGGGGGGGAAAAGGGGGACATATATAATACTCTTTGTAATACTTTAAGCAATAAAAAAAGAAAAGAAAGAAAATGCAAAAATAAATAAATAAAAGAAACATAGGAGTGACCTTCAGCTGGGTAGAAATTTTTTAAATATGTCACCAAAAGCATGATTCATAAATGGAATTGCTAATTCGGACATCATCAAAATTAAAGACTGCTTTAACAACACTGTTAAGAAAATAAAAAGACATGCTACTAATTGGGAGAAAATATAACTAGTATATCTGATAAAGGGTTTTTATTTTGAATATGTAAAGATATAAAGAACTCTAACAATTCAACAATAAAACCAAAGTCCAAGTTAAACATGGGCAAAAGATTTGAATAGACATCATCAAAGTGACTAATAACCACTTGAAAAAATACTCAACATCATTAGTTATAGAAATCAAAACCACAGTGAGATACCACCATATATTCACCAGAACAACTATAATAAAAAATAGGTAATAACAGTTATTGATGAGGTTGTAGAGAAACTCAGGCCCTTATTTTCCTGGTGGCAATCTAAAATTGTACAGCCTCCTAGGAAAATAATTTTGCATTTCTTCAAAAAGTTAAACATAAATTTACCATAGTACCTAGAAATTATATTTCTCAATAGTTACCCAAGAAAAATGAAAATACATGTATCTACTAAGATTTATAGATAAATGTTTATAGAAGCTTTCTTTGTAAAATAGCCAAAAGTGAAAGAAACCCAGGTGTCCATCAACAGAAGAATGGATAAATTGTATATTCATGATAGGATAGTACTCTGTAATAAAAAAGAATACACTATTGTTACAACAACGTGAATAAATCTCAAAGTAAATAAACTGAGTATACATACAAAAGTGTATGTAATGTGTGACTCCATTTCTATAGAACTCTTGGAGATACCAGTCCATAATGACAGAAAATAGGTCAGTTATAGGGATATTGGGAGGGATGATGATTGACTGAAACAGGGCATGCAGGATTTTTTTAGGGTATTGGAAATATTCTAAAACTGGAATGAGGTGGTGGTTGTGCTCTAAAAGTTTACTAAGATCATTGAAATGTACACTTAAAATTGTGTAGTTTTTAGCTCTCAATATTCATATTATGAGAAAATTCTTAATACAAACATGATTTGTAGTTTACAAGTTTACACTTTCTTAGTTGACCTTAACATTGACAGGTGATGGTAATGAATGAAGAGAGGAGAATACTATATAATAAAGAGGCAATATGCTAATTGACTGTCACACCCTCACACAAGATGGCTACCACAAGATGGCTGGCAGGGGAGGGCAGTTAGGGGTGACCAGGCTGGCAGGGGAGGGCAGTTAGGGGCAACCAGGCTGGCAGGGGAGGGCAGTTGGTGGGGGACCGGGCCGGCAGGGGAGCAGGTAGGCATTGATCAGGCTGGCAGGGGAGTGGTTAGGGGGCAATCAGGCTGGCAGGCAGAAGCAGTTAGGGGCAATCAGGCAGGCAGGTAGGCGAGCGGTTGGGAGCCAGCAGTCCTGGGTTGTGAGAGGGATGTCCAACTGCCAGTTTAGGCCCGATCCCACAGTGACTGGGCCTAAACCGGCAGTCGGACATCCCCCGAGGGGTCCCAGATTGGAGAGGGTGCAGGCTGGGCTGAGGGACACCCCCCCTCACTGCATGAATTTCATGCACCAGGCCTCTAGTCTATATATATAAAAGCCTAAGTGACCGTTAATGACCGAACGACCAGTTGACCAGTTGCTATGATGTGCACTGACCACCAGGAGGCAGACAATGCAGGAGCTGCCCCCTGGTAGTCAGTGCACTACTACAGGCAACCTCCTACAGCTCCTCCCCCGGGCTGGCCAACCTCCTGGGGACCCTCCCCCCGGCCAGCCCCCCGATAGGCCTCGATTTTTGGCCAGGCCAAGGTACCCCCACCCATGC
This sequence comes from Myotis lucifugus, assembly GCF_000147115.1. Classification (NCBI taxonomy): domain Eukaryota; kingdom Metazoa; phylum Chordata; class Mammalia; order Chiroptera; family Vespertilionidae; genus Myotis; species Myotis lucifugus. Next base: position 86,904 of record NW_005871071.1, on the reverse strand, counting down.
ACGAATTCATGCACTGGGCCTTTAGTGTTTGAATAAAGACATTCAGTACCAGATTTGTGAAAAATTAGAACAAGAGAAGTAATGGAGCATAATTTTTTCTTTACTGTTTTAATAATTTTTAAGTATACAGTTTAGTAGTGTTAAATGTATTCATTTTTTGTGAAACAGATCTGCAGAACTTTTTTATCTTGCAGTCTGAAACTTAATACCCATTAAACAACTTTCCTTTCCCTCTTTCCCCCCAACTCTGGTAACCCATTCTACTTTTTTCTCCATGGATCTGTGGAATCATACAGTTTTTTTGTGTTATTTTACTTAGCATAATGCGTTATTTCACTTAGCATAATGTCCTGATGGTTCATTTGTGTTGCAGTATGTGATAGTATTTACTTCCTTTAAAAGAAAATATTTTTAATAGTTTATTGATGTTCAGAAAGCGAGGAAGGGAGAGAAACATTGATGTGAGAACGTAACATCCATCGGCTGCCTCCTGCACGCCCCCTACTAAGTATTGAGCCTGCAACTTGGGCATGTTTCCCGATGGGCATCGAACCAGCAACTTTTCAATGCACGGTACGATGCCCAGGATGATGCCCAAACAACTGAGCCATACCTGCCAGGGCATATTTCCTTTCTTCATCAGGGCCAGATGATATTCTATTCTATGTCTGTACCAAATTTTGTTTATCCATTTATCCACTGATGGACATTTGGGTTGCTTTCACATCTTGGTTATGGAATTTTTAAATTATGAAACTAATGCCTCAGAAAAACTGTTTTAAAAATATTTTATTGCCCTGACATAAGAATCTAGGTCAAAGGGGATTAATAGATGGCTTCAAAATGTAACGTAAAATGGGAGGATTCAAAATTTAATAGGGGGAGAGGAAGGATTTCTTAAGAAATGGTTTGGTAATAGGGAGGGTCAGGGCCAGATTGTATTTATAATCTTATCTAATACTATAAACAAAAATTAGTTCTAGATGAAATAATTGAGGAAACATCTTGAACCAAATATAGTATATGTCCATCCTTCAAATAAGGAAGCACTTTCCAAACAGAATAATTTAGAAAAAAACAAGTACAAAAATGATACATTTCATAGCATATAAAACTCAAAAACTAATATCTGTGTTTCTTAGAAAAATGCTATATCACAGAAAATTACCACCTTGGAGAAAATATATAGCAAATGTATTTTTATTTTAGAGAGTAAAGGGTAAATATCATAGAATGTGAATACCTTATATAAGATCTTAAAATCAGTTCTTTAGATATAACAGTGTTGATATCTCTATATAATATACAAATTCATATGGAGACCACTAAAATTTTGTAAAGAACAAACAAAAATTATAAAAGAGGAAATAAACATGAAGACATACAGATCAAGAGAAGAGGTACTATTTTTATGTGTGTTTAGCTGTTTTTAAAAAACCTTCCATTTTTACTTTTGTAATGAATTTTATAGTCAGAGTCAAAATAAAAGTTTTTGTATATCCATTAGCAAGATGGCAGATGCCCTTTAAGTGTTTTTTTTTTTCTTCTTTTTGTTTCCAGGAAGTATTGATGAAGATGTTGTGGTGATAGAAGCTTCCTCCACTCCCCAAGTCGCTGCCAATGAAGAAATTAATGTTACCTCAACTGATAGTGAAGTGGAGATTGTAACAGTTGGAGAAAGCTATCGGTAAGATTTTAATTGCTAGTTTGTATATTTGAAATTTTAAGTAGAAGTGTTTAAACATTTATGCTGCAGATATTTGCATCTTTTACCATTTTTTTTGAGACCTAGTTTGAGTATGTATATACCAGATTAGTGCTTTTCTTTCTTTTTTAAAAAAATATGTTTTTATTTATTTTTTAGAAAGGAAGGGAGAGGGATAGAGAGAAAGAAACATGATGAGAGATAAACATCATCAATCGGTTACCTCCTGCATGCCCCTGACAGGGGATTGAGCCCAAAACCCAGGCATGGGTTTTGGGTAAGGATTAACCACAACAACAAAAGCATATTTAGAATGTGCTTTTCCGCTAGCCACTTTCCCATTGGAGTGTCACTTCTAATGGCATGGAAGAGACCACTGTATAATATGTCCCTGTTTGTTTTAAGTTCTAAATGATATTCCCAGACCCTGAGGAAAGTTGATGCTCCATTGTATATGCCAGTGTTATCCCATTGACTGTGCATAGCGCTTATTATGACACTGAGTTTTTATGAACAACAAAGATTGCTAAAATTACAGACGTGTTTTTCCTTGTGGAACTGAAGATCTTTCTTGTCATGGAGACGCTTAATGTTCAAGCAGATGTATTTATCACAGTAATGGTCAGTGATCTTGAAAAAGACACACACTATGCCTTGGTTGGCATGACTCAGTGGTTAGAGTGTGGTCTGTGCACAGAAGGGTCTCGGGTTTGTTTCCCGGTCAAGAGTACATATCTGGGTTGCAGGTTTGATCCCCAGCCCCAGATGGGGCGCATGCGGTTGGCAAGTAATTGATGTATCTCTCTCACATTAATATTTTTATGTCTCTATCTCTCTCTCTCTCCCACTCTAAAAATCAGTGGGGGAAAAATATCCTTGGGTGAGGATTAACAGTAACAAAAAAAGAGGCACATAGTGCTTATGACCCATATTTATTTTCCTTATTGTTAAATAAGGTATTAAGTTTGTCACTGTTTAGCTGGCACTTGGTCCTTTCTCTGTAAGATAATGCATCTGTGTTTCAGATTCTTTTGTGTCAGGATTTATTAGTTGCCACACGTATCAACTGTCCATAAATCCAACTTTTTTGTTGATGCTCCACTCAGCATAATATTTGAGTTAAGGCATCCTATGTAGCTTTCACAAGAGTATTGCAAAGTGGACCTGGAACTTTCTGCAGCTGTTAACAGCTTCCCAGAAATAAACTACACAGTCTCATTAGAATCTTGGTTTCTTAAGAATTTTAAATGGTAATCTCTCCTCATCCAAAACCATTTCATCCTGAGACAGTTGTTTACTATCATGTTTCAGTCTATACAATTCTTCTTAGAATGTGCTTTCCTATTTATTTAATTTTATTTTTACTTTTACTAATTTCAGAGAGGAAAGGAGAGGGAGAGAGAGATAGAGATAGAAACATCAAAGATGAGGGAGAATCATTCAGTTGCTGCCTCCTGCATGCCCTACACTAAGGATTAAGCCCATAACCAGGGCATGTACCCAGACTGGGATTCGAACCTTGATCTCCTGGTTCATAGGTCAGCGCTCAACCACCAAGCCACGCTGGCTGGGCTTCTTTTTTTTGTTTGTTTGTTAATCCTTATCCGAGGATATTTTTCCATTGATTTTTAGAGAGAGTGGAAGGGGGAGAGAGACAGAGAGAAAGAAACATGGTTATGAAAGAGACACATTGATTGGTTGCCTCTCACACAAGCCCCGACCAGGGCCAGGGCCCTGGAGCTTGCAATTGAGGTATGTGCCCTTGACTGGAATCGAACCCGGGACCCTTCAGTCTGCAGGCTGATTCTCTATCCACTGAGCCAAACTGGCTAGGGCTGTGATGTCCTTTTTTACTGTGTCTCAGGAATTAATCTTCATACTCCTGTTTTTTCATTTGAACCTTTTCAAAACTCTTGAGGTCTTTTCTGAATGGTTGAGTTTGCACCCCTGATGAACTGAATATTAATGAATTTGGCTCACTCTTTTCATGCATGGTAACAATAAGCCTGTAAGCAGTTTTACATTCAGCTTGGGCAGAAGAAAACACTGACTTCATAAGCCCCGCCTTCTTAAAACATGTATTTTTCTCCTGGAGCTTTAGGACTGCATATATTACCCCTCTGTACCCTCAGTCATTCAGATCATTACAGTGAATCCTTAAAAATATTTGTAATGAAATGTACAAGGTAAGAAATTTAGGTACACATATACAATACCATACATATGATTAAAAGATGATAAAAGTTAGGTGTTGAGGGTTTGTGGATAATATACTTTAAAAGCACAACGCAGTTGAAACAAGTGATGTTTCTTAAGAACTACAAATTGCAGATCTTCCTCCAGTTACAATGGGGGTTACATCCCAATAAACCCATTGAATGCTGAAAACACCGTAAGTTGAAAATGCATTTAAATAATATTAAATACCAATTCTATCTCAAAACCAATCAAGAAAAGAAAAAAAAGAAAGTGCATTTAATGCAACTAACCTACTAAACATCGTAAGTTAGCCTGGCCTACCTTAAATGTACTTAGAACACATTGCATAAAGTTGGACAAAATCAATGAATACACACTGAATACACTAGAGTATCCGTTGTTTATCCTCATAGTCAGGTGGCTAATTGGGAGCTGTGACTTGCTGCCATTGCCCGGCCTCATAAGAGAGTATCATACCACATATTGCTAGCACAGGAAAAGATAAAAATTCAGTGTTTGTAGTACAGTTTCTACTGGAAGCATCTTGCTTTCAAACCATTGCAAAGTCAGAAAATCCTAAATCGAACCATTAAATCAGGGACCATCTGTAGTAAACTAGCTGCAACCATCCTTACCCTTTCTGATCCCAGGAAATTTCTCTAGTGTCTTGAATCTCTTTTAGATCAGTACCAGAAACTTACTGGTAGCTTGGTTTAGGACTCCCCAAGTGTTCTGGTGTTTATATTTTTGTTACTTTACCCATTGTGAATAAATTTAGGTATTTACATAAAATGTAAATAATTGATTGTAACCCGGGTGAATATTCACACTAACTATTGAAAAGAGCATTATTCTTGAAACTGTATCCTGTATTTCACACCCGTGATTGGTGTAAAATGATAACGTATCATTTCTCATATTCTTAGATCAGTTGGTTGGTAAATATTTCATTCAGAAAATATTTATTGAGTGCCAGACAGACATTGTGCTAGTCATAACTTTTAATTCTGTGACCATTATTTCTTTGGAGAAGTCTTACATGAAGTATTTCCCAACTCACTCTGTAAAGAAAGGCTTATTATTTCTTGGTAACTGAATTTTTTTTTTTTATGTTTACTAATTTAATATTGATATCATTTAAGGTCTCGTTCAACCCTTGGACACTCCAGATCTCATTGGAGCCAAGGTTCAAGTTCTCATACAAGTCGACCACAGGAGCCACGGAACCGCAGTAGGATTTCTACTGTGATACAGCCCTTGAGGCAGAATGCAGCAGAAGTTGTGGACCTTACTGTTGATGAAGATGGTAAGGTGGAGTAGTAACTGTAGAATTATGAAGAAAACTTGATAAAATGAAATATCTTGCTATGCTATTAAACTACAGAGAAGTTTTCAGATTTTTAAATCTTATTTTTCAATTTGCAGTAATAACCTTGGTTATAATATAGTAATTGTGCCTAAAATTTTTTCTGGTTATTGTTTTATTGCTTGGTAGTTATTTTCTTAGAAAAAAAAATTTTTTTACGAGTGATAGTTTGATATATTCTCAGACTTACCTATTATATTCATTTCTAATATTGTCATACTTTACCTTTTGCTATAAAAATTAGAAATGGCACTTAAAATTTTTTCTTTTAAAACTTCACCCGAGGACAGGAGGTGGGGAGGGGCGGGAGAGGGGAGAGGGGAAAGGGGAGAAGAGACATAGATGTTATTGAGAAGCTTCAATTGGTAGAGAGAGAGAGAGAGAGAGAGAGAGAGAGAGAGAGAGAAACATAGATATGATTGAGAAGCTTCAATTGGCTGCTCCCTATATGCGCTCAACTGGGAATGTGAACCTGCAACCTAGGTATGTGCCCTGATCAGGAATCAAACCTGCAACCTTTCATTGTATGGGATGACATTCAGCCTAGCCACTTTGGACTGACAAGGGCAGAAATGACACTTTTGAATTATGGACAACAGTAAAGCGCTATAACAATTCAAATGGTTAATACTGGTTATTTATAGTGTCATTTACTTTTATTTTTATTTTATTTTTAATATGTTTTATTGATTTTTTATAGAGAGGAAGGGAGAGGGATAGAGATTTAGAAACATTGATGAGAGAGAAACATCAATTCAGCTGCCTCCTGCACACTCCCTACTGGGGATGTGCCTGCAACCAAGGTATATGCCCTTGACCGGAATTGAACCTGGGACCCTTCAGTCTGCAGGCCGATGCTCTATCCACTGAGCCAAACTAGTTAGGGCTGTCATTTACTTTTAAAAGTATGTTATTCTTTAATGTAATATAGTATGTACTTTTTGTGCTGCTTAGTTTTAGTGTTTTGTTTTGGCTTATAACTGCTCTGAGGAAGGAAAGCTAGAGTTAGTAAACAGGGATTAGGGAAAGTGGTAGCATGTTTTAATATATGCCTACATATATGAATTTTCCTACATGTTGAGAATTATCTTCAGGAATTATTAGTTTCATCTTAGAAGGAAGTGGTCAATCATAATTTTCTTAGGGAGGTGGTCAACCATGTATAAATTTGTTAACTTTGGGGGTTAGCTATAAATTGGAAAAAAGATACATTAAATAGGTAGAAATAGAGGCCTTGGGCAATCAGTTCTTAGATGGGCTGTTTGCAGTTTGGATGATCCTAGTTCAGAGTACTAGTACTTTGGAATTAAGATGCTTATGAAGAGATAATTTATCTCCATAGCCTGCATTCATTCAACAGTGCCTTGGTTTTTATTTTGAAGCATTATAAATTACCTGTAAGTCAGTGGTTAATATAATAGGGATTAATTAAAGGTTAATTGGAGTTAGTTAAATATAGGATGACTAGTTTGAAAACTTTCTGTGTGTTTATTATGTGACACCTATTATCTGGTAAGTAGGAAAAGGTGACAGAGTAGCCTTTTAACCCATTAGAATTAGTCTAACCAGACTACTTCAACTACGTTAATAGTATTTCAGTGATCAGTAGATGCCCTCTTTTCCCAACTAGTTTCTTTCAGTGGAAACCTTTCTCTCATTAAAAATAAACCAAAAACTTAACTATATCAATTAGACTAGTGGTTCTTAACTGGCTGTCCTTTTGTGTCCCTGGAGACATTTGTCAATATCTATAGCCGTTTTTGGTTCTCACAGTTGGGAGGAGAGTGCTAATGACATGTAATGGGTAGAGGCCAGGGGTGCTGCTAAACATACTGTACAGACACCCTCAATCCCCACTCCCACACCCAACAAAGAATTGTCCAGCTCAAAATGTCAATACTGCTAAGGTTGAGAAACTGTTATAAAGCATTTGCAAATAAACATAGGTTCCTCCCTTCACTTTTTAGCTGCAAGCAAATGCATGTTTAAGGAGCCAGAGTGCAATGTTCCATAGACCAAGCAGGTACTATTCGTGTTTCAGGAGTCCGCATTTCACACTGCATTATATAAAATAGTTGTCCTCTCATTCTACATCACATTAAGAGAGTGCCTCTTTTTAAGAGCTGATTGTTATTGTATAGTTATAACAATTAGATTCTCTATTTTTAAACAACTATTTTATAATCAGTTTAAAATATAAATCATTCATAAGTTAAAATCTGCTTGAAATTTCTTTTACATTCCACTACAAAATTTTTAAATTTTTATTAAAAAGTACTGCTGAATATTTACAAAAAAGTTTTGAAAAACATACAAAAGTACATGTAAAAAGAGATTAAAATATATTAAACATCATAGATAATGTTAATTATGTGATTACTATGTAAAACATTATACAAAATAATGTTTATTAAATTATTGGTATATGTAAAGCATCATACAAAGTGCTTTATATGTGTGATCTCCGTTCATCCTAGCAACAGTTCTATGAAGAAAGTTCTATGAAGAATAGTTTCCTAATTTTATAGGTGAGAAAATGAAAAGTGGTTATGTAACTTATCCAGGATCATACTGTCAGTAGTGAAATCAGACTTACTTTCCAAGCATCTGATTCTGGAATCCATACTTTAAAGGGGAAAGAGCTGTTTGTAACACCTTCTGACAGCTTATAATAATATGTATGAACATAGCAGAGAGACTTTTACTTTCTTTATCCTCTTTTCTTTTTTATGATAGATCAGAAAACTTATATAATCATTATTCAAAAAACCTGTTAATCATCTGAATTATTAGAATATGCATTTGTTGGATTTTTAAAAATGCAGTGATCATACGTTAGTAACGACATTTTAATGTTAACAGTTTAACTTCATGAAAGCTTTTTTTACTATATATTGTACTTCCTACAGAGTTCATATTATTAAAGTTTGCTTTAACATTTATCATAAAAATGTTAGCTTGGATTAAAATATAACCCATTACCTAATTTGTATTGAAATGCTGACTAAACATTTTATATTTTATAGAACCTACTGTAGTACCAACCACTTCTGCGAGAATGGAATCACAAACCACAAGCGCTTCCACTAACAATTCCAATCCATCTACCTCTGAGCAGGCCTCTGATACTGCTTCAGCTGTCACTAGTAGCCAATCCTCCACAGTGTCAGAGACTTCAGCTACTCTTACAAGCAATAGTATGACTGGTACTTCTATAGGAGGTATGTAAAAATGGGGGGGAGGAGGGACTCTTTTTTTATTACATTTGTTAAAAAAAGGATTATTTTCAGATTTTAGCTGTATTAGCAAGAACATAGTCTTAGAGTCAACATCATATGTGAGCTAAGTAGTCTCAATTAGAATTAGACTATGATTTCATATTTGAGTTTGTGTGCTATATGTTGCCAAAGTATCATAGCTCAACTGAAAGAAATTGGGGGAATTAAATGTCTGACTCCAAAAATGTGAGCAACAAAAGAAAAAATAGGTAAGTTAAACTTATCAACATTGAAAATTTTTATACATCAAAGGACATCAAGAAAGTGAAAAGACAACTTACAGATGGGAGAAAACTTGAAAATCATACATTTGGTAAGGGTCTAATATAGAGAATATATAAAGAACTCACACAACTCACCAATAAAAAGGAAAACAACTCTGTTTAAAAATGGGGCGAAGGATAGCCCTAGCCTGTTTGACTTAGTGCAGGGGTCCTCAAACTTTTTAAACAGGGGGCCAGTTCACTGTCCCTTAGACCGTTGGAGGGCCGGACTATAGTTTAAAAAAAAACTATGAACAAATTCTTATGCACACTGCACATATCTTATTTTGAAGTAAAAAAACAAAACGGGAACAAATACAATATTTGTATTTGCATGTGGCCCGCGGGCCGTAGTTTGAGGACCCCTGTCTTAGTGGATAGAGAGCATCAGCCTGTGGACTAAAGAGCCCTGGGTTTGATTCTGGTCATTGGCACATGCCCGGGTTGGGGGCTTGATCCCCAGCAGAATGTGTGCAGGAGGCAGCCAGTGAATGATTCTCTCTCATCATTGATGTTTCTCATTGATGTTTCTATCTCTCCCTTTCTCTCTGAAGCCAAGAATAAATAAATAAATAAATAAATAAATAAATAAATAAATAAATAAATAAATAAATAAATAAAGAATAGATGAAGGATATGTATAGATATTTTTTCCATAGAAGATATACAAATGACTAAGAACTACATGAAAACATCATTAGTTAGTAGGGAAATACAAATCAAAATCACAGTGAATTACCACTTTACACCCAATAGGATGTCTATACTTAAAATCAAAACAAAACAGTAAATCATAAAATAACCAGTGTTGAGTAGAATGTGGAGATATTAGAATCCTTATGAATAATCTGGTGGGAATGTAAAATGGCACAGCCATTGTGAGAACACTATAGCTTCCAGTCGAGATGATGGAGTAGATAAATGTGGTACTTGTATCCTTCCACAACCACATTAAAATGACATCTAAACTACAGAACAACCACCACTCAGAACTGTCTGAAATCTAGCTGAACAGAAGTCCTATAACTAAGGACATAAAGAGAAAGCCATATCGAGACTGGTAGGAAGGACAGAGACATGGAATGAGTTAGTCCCATACTCACATGTGATGGTTAAAAATTGGGAGGGATATGTCAGCTGTAGAGGTCCCTTCTTAGGAGTGAAGGGCCCCAACCCAGGCCTCTCAGTCCAGTCTTGGGAAGAGAAGTCCCCAAACTTCTGGCTGTGAAAACCGGCAGGGATAGTGGCTGAGTATGATGGGAGAGTTGCTGGAGACTGAGGTGTTCCTCTTAAAGAGCATGCACACGGCCTTCCTCAGACTCACTAGCTATAACCTCCAGCACTGGGGCAGCAGCTCAAAAGGCACCAAGGACATGGGGAGGAACTGAATTGTCTGGCTTTGGGGCAAGGATTGGAGGGGCAGCTTTCTCCCAGATAGAAGTGCTGGCCTATTCGGTCATTCCTTTGCTGAGTCCTATCCTCCACAGAACCAGATAGTGGATGCTATATCTGAGTCTATCAACCTGACTCACACTATTCACCCTACATTGATGATTCCCTGAGATCCCCTCCCACCCAAGACAATGTCCAACCCAAATTTTGGGTTCACTCAAGCCCTTTTCAATGACTTTTCCATAAACTTAACCTAACCTGGTGAAGGAGATAGACATACAAGTCCAAGAAGCACAGAGAATTCCAAACGATGAACCCCAAGAGGCCACACCAAGACATGTAATTAAAATGGCAAAGATTAAACTCAAAGAGAATTTTAAGAGCAGCAAGAGGAAAGCAGTTTGTTACCTACAAGTGAGATCCCATAAGACTCAGCAGTTTAAATGCAAATGGATTAAATGCTCCAACCAAAAGACATGGTGGCTGAATGGATAACAAAATAAGACCCTTACATATACTGACTACCGGAGATTCGCTTCAGATCGAAAGACACACACACAGACTAACAGTAAGGGATGCAAAAAGATATTTCATTAAAATAAAAAAAGCTAGTGTAGTAACACTTATACTAGACAAAATATATTATAAAACAAAGGCTATATAAAAAGAGATAAAGGACCCAGCAATTCCACTTCTGGGTATTTCTCTGAAGAAACCTAAACACTAATCAAAGACATGTACATCCTTATGTTCATTGCAGCATTTGTTACAATAGTCAAGATACAGAAGCAACCTAAGTGGTGTTCATGTATAGATGAATTGGTAAAGAAGAAGGTGTGTGTGTGTGTGTGTGTGTGTGTGTGTGTATAAAATGGAATATGACTCAGCTGTAAAAAGAATGAAACCTTGCTATCTGCAACAATATGGATGGACCTAGGATGGGCACAATGTCTGAGTGAAATAAGTTAGTAAGACAAATTCCATGTGATTTCACTTATATGTGGAATCTAAAAAATAAAATAAATGAACACGCAGAACAGAAGCAGACTCATAGATACATTACATTTTGACAGTTGCCAGATGGCAGAGGCTTGGGGGATGATGAAAGAGATGAAAGGATTAAGAACTACTAATTGGTAGTTACAGAATAGTCATGGGGATGTAAAGGATAGCATAGGGAATATAGTCAGTAATATTGTCGTAACTATGTATGGGGTCAGATGGGTACTAGATTTATTTGGGTTATTACTTTGTTTTTTTTTTTTATATATTTTATTGACTCATAGATACATTACATTTTGACAGTTGCCAGATGGCAGAGGCTTGGGGGATGATGAAAGAGATGAAAGGATTAAGAACTACTAATTGGTAGTTACAGAATAGTCATGGGGATGTAAAGGATAGCATAGGGAACCTTTCAGTCCGCAGGCCGATGCTCTATCCACTGAGCCAAACCAGTTAGGGCAAGGGTTATTACTTTGTAAGTTATATAAATGTCAAATCAATGGGTTGTATGTGTGAAACTAATATAATATTGTACAATAACTGTAATTGATAAATAAAAAGTTATTTTTAAAAAATGTTAAATTTAGAGCTATCATATTACCCATGATTCCACTCTTGGGTATATACTCAAAAGAATTGAAAGTGGATGGGAATTTTTTAAAGTTTCATGGTGTCTTTTTTCTTAGTTTTATTTGTTTGTTCTTTTGGTGTCATGTCTAAGAAACCATTGCCTAATCCAAGGTCATAGGATTTACTCCTGTGTTTTAAGAGTTTATAGTTTTAGCTCTTATCTCAGATTATTTCTTACTAGAGGTTCAGTGCACAAATTCGTGCACGGGTGGGGTCTCTTGGGGTGGTCTGCGGGGATTGGGTCCCAGCTTGAGCCCCCAGCTTTGCAGCCCCGCAGCCCTGCCTGGCACCCTGCTATGGCCTGGCACCCCCCCCCCCCCCCCACCTACTCCACCATCCCGCCTGGAGGGGGAATGATTGGGGGCGGGGCCGCGCCCATTTTTTTAGGGGCGGGAGGCTGGAAGGGGGCTTGCCCTCCTCCACCACCCCCCCATCTCCATCTGTGGGGCAGTTGGTGGGGTGATTGGGACCCCGCTTGCACCCGCCCTGGCCTGGCACTGCCTGCTCACCTCCACCATCCCACCAAGGTTGCATTCTCATTTTGGTCAGCCAGCGCCTGCACTGCCACCTGCTGCCAGTGCCATGTTCTGCGCCACCCCTGGTAGTGCACGGCATAGCGAGTGTTTGAACTACTGTTGAACAATTTGCATATTAGGCTTTTAGTAGGATATTTTAATTAGCATTGTTATCGCTAGTTTTTTCTTCTGTCATTTAGTTATTATCTATCATATTATCATTTAATTCTTAAAAACTTCTTGATGTTGTTATTATTCTTCCAATCAGAAATGAAGAAATCTGGAATGTTAAATACTTTCAAGGTTAATAATCTTTGAGCAAAGATTTGAACTCTATTCATTTACTCCTCTTTCCTGATAGCTTTATGTACCCTTATTCTTATCTGGATTTTATGTGACAGAGTCCCAACTTTATTTCAAGATAGTCTCAAATCTTTCATTTATTTATTCATTCATTTAAGACCCTTGGTCACCCAGGATTCACATTTAATCTCCTAAGTAGCAGCATTACAACCTGAATGGCCTTCTCATGGTATCACTGTAACGATATTGATGGATAGACTTTGTGTTGTATTTCTCTGGACTAGGAGGACCTTGTTCCAGGCCAGATTGTTCCTCTGTATAAACCTGATAGACGCATATACAGATATTTAGGATACATTAGGGGCACTCAGTTCTTATGGCTTCATTTTATTCTGTGACTCTATAGAACATCAGTCACCTATTTTCTTCACATCTTGTCCTTACTTTGCATTTTTTTAAAAAAATTCTGTACTGTTTAAAGTATTATGTATGTCTCCTTTTTCCCCCATTGACCATTCCCCAGCCACTCTCAGCCCCCAGCACATGCCCTCATCCCCCTAGTATCTGTGTCCATTGGTCATGTTTATATACATGCATACAAGTCCTTTGGTAGATCTCTTACCCTGTTATAACTTTGCATTTTATTGCATAGTTCCAACCTTGGAAAACTTAAGCCAGCTTTGCTCTATCCAGGTTTCTAAATTGGGCTAACAAAATGCATAGAACCAAGCAGATTGGATGTATGGTATCTAATCTCAGGCTTTTGGTAGAAAGTTGCCATAGTATGATGTATCTTAATCAGTTACCTTTTCTTCCTCTCAATGGCTATTCCAAAATTCTCTCATTCTCCTTAAAACTTTTATTCCTTCAGGGGAAAGTAAAAAAATAAAATAAATGGAGGGAGGTTAAAGCTCTGGCCAGGTAGCTCAGTTGTTTAGAGCATCGTCCTGATACTCCAAAGTTGCAGGTTTGATCTTCATTTAGGGCATATACAAGAAGCAACCAATGAATGCATAAATAAAAAGTGGAATAACAAATCCATTTTCTCTCTCCTATATTCAACTTAGTGGTTCAGTTATAATACCGATTGATTTATATCTTAAATTGACTTTATGCTTGATGATGAGCTACTTGAAGATCAAAGATTAGGTCTGTCTTTTCCTTCTTTTTTTTTTAATTCTCACCCAAGGATTTTTAAAAAATATATATTTTATTGATTTTTTACAGAGAGGAAGGGAAAGGGATAGAGAGTTAGAAACATCGATGAGAGAGAAACATCGATCAGCTGCCTCCTGCACACTCCCCACTGGGGATGTGCCCGCAACCAAGGTACATGCCCTTGACCGGAATCGAACCTGGGACCCTTGAGTCCGCAGGCCGATGCTCTTATCTGCTGAGCCAAACCGGTTAGGGCCCAAGGATTTTTTTCATTGCTTTTTCAGCAAGAGAGTGGAAGGGAGGGAGGGGGGAGAGAGAGAAACATGGATGTGAGAGAGACATATCAATTGGTTGTCTCCTGCACACTCCCAGACGCGGGGAGCAACCTGAAACCCAGGTATCCACGCCCTTGAACAGTAATGGAACCTGGGACCCTTTGGTGTGCAGGCTGAGATTCTAACCACTGAGCAACCGGCCAGGGCTCCAGTGCCTTTTGTAAGTCCTTTACCATATCATTATTTTGTGTAAGACTTGCCAAGTGAATGAATAAATGCATGAGTACATCTCAGTAATTCTCCTAGAATTACAGTGAAAGGACTTTAACCAGCTTGATGTCACTGGTCTGTAGAGTTAATTTTCCTGGTGCAGGTTTGTGATTGTCTCATTTTTGGTGGATACTCTGGGCTAATTTTAATAAAAAATGTTTTATTTACTTGATCAGATATTTCTGTATTTCACTTCTAATTTATGGCAGTTTTCTTTGGTCAATAACTCTCCTTTAAATTTTTATTTCTTGATTTTAGAGAGAAGGAGGAAGGAGGGGGGAGGGAGAGAGAGAAATATCTATTTGTTGTTCCATTTACTTATGCATTCATTGATTGTTTCTTGTTTGTACCCTGACTGGGGATTGAATCTGCAACCTTGGCGTTATCAGGATGGCACTCTTCCCAGCTAGGGCTAGACAGTAACTCTTGAACAAGAGGAGAATCAGTTGTCTGTACTTTGAGTTGCTAACCTGTTTGAGCAACAAAGATGTTTTGAACTGTAGGAAAATAGACAATTTAATTGGAGGCCAAAACTGTACCCTAACAGGTAGAACTATAAGGCCAGCCTTCTTTTTGAGGCCACGCTTTTAATGATCTGTCCCCTTAAATATGCGCTTAGTCTTAAATGTATTCTAGTCACTGTACTTCGTTTTCTTTCACTCTGAGTTTTGTATTTGAAATATTTGAAGACATAGAAGGTGTACATTCTTTCTGAATAAGGTAAATGTCATATCTGTCACTCCAGTCACAGTTCTTGCAATCCATAGATTTGCTCTTGTTACAAACTCATCTCTTGAGTTATACAAAATCCTCAAATAATTGGATTTGTAAAATTAAAGTATCAGAATTATAAGGTACCAGGAAAGTCATTTAGGTCATCCATTGAATGGATTTAGTGTCCCAGAGGTTTTCAATCTTTTTTTTTTTTTCCTGAAGTAACACAATAAATGACATTCACTTGCACAACACTTTGACATGGGGACTGAGATAAAACCCTGAAAATGTTGCAGGAAGTACTGCTCCTGTAATAATGAGTTTATTGCTACAAATATTACAGCATGTAGAAAATAGGTACTTAATGTTTGATTTAGCATAGCTAAGATAGGCTGTTGATCATAATCAGTTCCTGATCACTGGTTGTAACTCTGTCCAGGTTATTCAAGAAATTTGAAATCCAAATGAATGAAAGTGATATAGTTATAGAACTGATTTTAAAGTGCTATAATTTATGTTTTAAAAGTAAACACCTTGTCCACTTGAATAGTTTTCTGTTACAAATTACTTGTAATATTTAACCTCTCATCTAATGCTAACAAGGTAGTACTAATCCAGTAGGCAATTAAGAGATTAGTAAAAAGTAGTCATTTTTTTTCTATCCAAGTTTACAGACTCCTGAATTCTAGTGTCCAGCTTAAGAACCTTTACAAAAGGGTTCAGGAAATTTGCCCAAATTGGCCAGACTAGGAGCTTGGAAAGAAAGCTGCACAGATAATACAGAACAGGGATTAGATCATAGACGTCCCCCAGAAGGGAACCAGTGAAGGCAGGGTAGGACATGAATGGGAGGGCAGACCCAGGAGAATTACAGGGAGGTTTGCTGCAGTCAAACCTATCAACCAGAGCCTAAAGCACCACCACCCAAATTCATCTATGTGAGCCCATAAATTCCCTTACTTGTTTCAGCTAGTTTTTGTTGTATTTTTATACCATTTGTTAGTAACCAGAAGATTCCTAATTGGTACATTGACCCAGAAGAGATCAGCTAGGTACTGTGAGCCAAATGGGAGGAGAATATTCCTGGTATCAGTTACTCTGATACCAGGCTAGAACAATGGTACTCCAGAATCCTAAGGGTTCTGAGGAGATGCCTCCGGGGTCATATGGGTGATGCGGGAGGAAAAGACACAGCTTGGTTCTCCACTCTTCTAATTTACACATTCTCAGTAAAAAATTTTGCCTCCATATTTATCTGTTTTATATAGTTTCCACATAATACATAGTTTGAGGAGAGGCTGTATGTTATAACTACTTTTAGAAGTTATATGATATGTATGTTAAACTGTGGCACTATCATATCCTTTTTTACAGAACTTACTAAACATTTCTTAATTCTTTATTTACTTATTTATATACAGAACCTGTTTATTAAACAGTGATATTTGATCATTTGATTTTTCTATACATTTCTTTTCTGTTACAAGATGACTTGAGGAGAGCTGCATCTAGTGCTGTAACGGAAAATGGCCCTCCTGCAATGCCAAGGTTACCTTCCTGCTGTCCCCAGCACTCGCCATGTGGAGGGTCGTCACAGAATCACCATGCATTAGGACATCCACACACAAGTTGCTTTCAGCAGCATGGCCACCATTTTCAACATCACCACCACCACCATCATACTCCCCACCCAGCTGTCCCAGTTTCTCCCTCCTATAGTGATCCTACATGCCCTGTGGAAAGACCTCCACAAGTACAAGCACCTTGTGGAGCAAATAGTAGTTCTGGTACCAGCTACCATGACCAGGTATGTGGAATTTATGACTTTTTCTTTCTTTTCTAAAATTTTAAAATATTGGGTGTTTGTTTTTTTTTTTTTTCAGGAGGAAAAAACATACCTAATAATACATTTTATATGCTAAATAAGTCATTATTCTATTGACCATGCAAAAGTGGCCTAATTTAGTGGTCTGTAATTTTTTCTTTTATTTAAGTCTCCAGGATTTTTTGATGGTCCAAATCAGGGGTGGGGCACGTCTGGCCTATGGGCCATATAAGGCCCAAGACATAATTTGGTCTGGTCCTGCCAAGGCATTAGGGGTGAGTTTGACCAAATATAGCAGCCTAATTCTGTATGGCCCTCGAATGATGTTATAAATATACAAAGGGCCCTTGGCAGAAAAGAGGTTCTCCACCCCTGCTCTAAATTATTGCAGTTAATAGAGGGGGTCAGGGATGTAGAAAATCAGAAATGAAACTATTTTTTATTCTAGAATGGTTTTGGTTTTTTAGTTAAATACAGGTAAACCTGATCTTTGGGATTGTATTTCAAACAAAGTGTTGAAACTGCATTGTTAATTTACTTAATGAGAAATTGAGAAATTCTCCCAGTTTTTACTCCTCTACCTCCTATTTTGGAGCTCCCTATAATCTCCATGAATCTCTAGAGATAAACAACCTTCTCAGATGCAAACCTGTGATATAGTTTCTCAGGAGCAGATGAGATTTTTAATTTATAGGGAATTGAAATATCAGCAAAAAATTATAATTCAGTAAATTAGTTGATCATAGTGAATGCTCAGAATGTCAAATAATATTGCATTAGTATTGGTGGTCACATGTAGTTAATGAAGTCAAGTTTATATGCTATTTTAACTTTTACTATGATATAAACTTGGGTGGTGTATACTTTAGAAAACAAAACATGTTATTTCAAAGTAAAGTGGTAGCTGACCTATATCTTAGAAAAAATACTGGGAAAAAAAAGTTAAAGAAAAAGATGAATGGTTTAAGCAAAAAAAGAAAAAAGCACCTCATAGACATAGACAACAGTATGGTGATTACCAGAGGGAAAGGAGGTTGCGGGGAGGTAGATGAGGGTAAAGGGGAGATAAATGGTGATGGAAGGAGACTTGACTTGGGATATTGGACAAAATATAGTATACAGATGATGTGTTATAGAATTGTACACCTGAAACCTATATAATTTTATTAACCAATGTCACCCCAACAAATTCAATTTAAAAAATAAACTTTAGAGCAACTTGTTTTTTTTGTATTTTTTTTTGTATCCCTTGACCTTTCCTAAAGTACTTGTTTCATCTTTAAATTTTGATGGTTATCACTTCTGCATCTGACAAATTAAAATATAATTAAGAAATATTGATGTTCCCTTAAAAAAACACAACACAACTAGGTGCTGTTATCGAGAAGAAATGTTAAAATGTTTAGTGGAAAATTTGATTTAAAAGATTTTAGATGATGTTTTGGTAACAGTTCTAAGTATTAATATCTACTAACCATCTAGACCTGTGTACTTCTTGGGAATGAAGACGCAAAAGGAAAACTTTTCAGTGAACTGAATGAAATGCCCTACTTAAAAGCAAAATTTCCTTTTACTAGAAATTTGGGCTGAAGAGGGGTTTATAATTATAGTAGGAAAATGGTGAAGAAGTGAATCTACCAACTTCTCCCACATTCATTCAAGAGCTGCCAAAAGGTGGGCCTTTTGTTCATAGAATGTTGTTGTTGAAGTAATAAAATAATACAGCTGGTTTGAGAGATCAATTGTGTATGGCACATTTTCTTTCAACCTGACAGACTCAATTATAGGTAGAGTCTCTTACATTTCTGTTCAATGTAAAACAAATATAACCTATACTGTCTCTAAGTAGATGTATTTGGACTACATACAAAACTTGAGGTAAATCAGCAGAATCAGGCATTCAGTGGTGACAGCAGATATGAAGGAGAATAGAGTGAGGTTTTAGAGATATGAACAATTGAGATTCATATAGACATTTGGAATACTCTCTAATTAGGCACATGCTCATGAGATCACCTCCAGTTGAGACCTATGTGGCCACAATAGAAAGTGAAGAGTGAGAGACATAAACTGATCTGAGGATTTGTGATAGTGTAAGTCTTATGATAGAGTGCAAGATGGTGGATAGGCAGAGAAAGATTGGGGAGTATTAGGCCTCATAGCAAAGAAGTTGCAGTAGTCACTTGACTCTCTATAGTCTTTACTATTCCTTTGTGTGAAGCTTCTTCCTCTTTTGAAAGAGTAGTTCAGTATTATGCTTATAATCTATGTAAAGTAATATTTGCCATTTTTGTACCAATCTCGATTATCCTTCCTTCCCTCTAGAATAGAATTGAATGAACTGTTGGAATTGTGAAAAATTGGTTTTCCCCTTTGTTGGTTTTTCCCCCTTTCTTTTTATTCTTTACTTGTAACTTTCCCTTCGGTTCCTTCCAGGAGGACCTTCACCCTACTTTACTCACTCTCTGGGAGTGTTCTTAATCAGTGACTGGAGAAAGAAGATAGGAAATTTGCTCACCTTCATAGTATGTTGATACTCCAGTGCATTTGCCAAATTTTAGCCTAAATAGGAAAATAGGGAAAGGATTTGAACCATAAATAAAAACTCATGACCTCACAGTATTATTCTTGAGCCTTATTTACCCAATTTGAGGGCATACATTATATTTTCCAACTCAAAAGAAAGAGGCCAGGCATTAATTAGTTGTAGACACATAACATAGAGGAAGAAAGGACCTATTCTTTTTCACCTTCCCACAGCTTCTTCCTTCCCTTTTAGCATCCACAGTTTCTTTTGTTTCTGGTGTCCCCTGAGCCTGGAGCCCACTGAAAGCACAGAGACCACTATTCTTCCTCCTTGAATGGCCTGGGCCTCTTATATTACCCAAGCTTTCTTTATCTCCAGCCCTCAGCTTCCAGTGTTGAATAGTTCCTATATATAATTCCATATATAACACCAAATCTTTACTAGTATATTGTTTAATCACATTTTTAAAATTACAGCTATGGTGAACACTAAGCAAAAGATTCTGTATTTAAATTAAGAATACAAATAAGCAATTCTATTTCTGTAATCTGCTTTAGATTAGAAGGTAAAGTGTTTTACATAGGAGTTTTCCGTGCTTTTGGGAGGGGGGGAGGGAACTTAATTACTTATGAGTAGATTCTTGGTTTTATTTTCCAACTTAGTATATGGACCTTCCCCAAATTCATGTTTCTAATAAAAGGAATCTTATGCCCTTTGTTATCTTGGGTAATGTTGGCACTATTTAAGATTCAGTTGAGTATGTGCTATATACAGTTTAGAAATAGAACAAATTTTTGCCTAGAACCTTAATGTTTTCAGTAATGTGATTACATGTTGTTCAAAGAAGTCCTAAATTACTAATCAGAATTTTGGGGTAAAGGAGAATATGGAAGTATGATTGAAAAGTTTTCTTTTTTTCTAAGATCTAGATAATGGAAGAGAAATAGACCTTAAAGTAATAATTAACTTTGTTCATCTTGTAGCATGGTCTTATGCTTGATTTTTAAAAATTGATTATAGATTTTAAGTATATAATTACAGTTTTTACAATCAAAGATACACAGTATTTTCTTGGTGTTCAGTAGGTTTCACACTAAAAATTTTATCATTTTCAAATTCTTAATTCAAAGATTCTATTCTCTAGATTACGTTAGAAGTACTTTTATAGCATAAGATGAAACAATGTTTTAAAAAAACTTCAGAAAGATAAAATACGATTCCTCTTTATGCAGCAGGCTTTGCCAGTGGACCTGAGCAGCAATGCTATCAGAAGTCATGGAAGTGCTGGTTTTCACGGAGCATCTGCATTTGACCCCTGCTGCCCTGTTTCTTCTTCCCGAGCTGCAATCTTTGGCCATCAGGCTGCTGCTGCTGTCCCGAGCCAGCCATTATCACTAGATGGTTATGGGTCAAGCATGGTTGCACAGCCCCAGCCCCAGCCCCCTGTACAAGCCTCACTCTCATCATGTCGACATTATATGCCACCTCCATGTAAGTATAAATTTAACAGGCAGAAACCTTAGGGGCACCATATACAGGAAGCTTTTACATTCCTGTATGAAATTACCTTTCTGTCATCTTAATTTATAGATTTTTAGTATTTCCTTGCTCTAAGGAAATACTAAATGGGGTGTATTTTTCCCATTTCATCTTCCCTTCACCCCACATCCTCAGAACAGTCTTCTAAGGCAAAAAGGTCAGATGTTGTTTAAAAGGGTCAGGAAAATAAAGTTTATTTTATTTTACATTTTAACATTTTAATATCTATGAAATTGAAATACATTTAATGGCATACTAGATTCCTATAAAAGGAAGTTTTAGGGAACTTAGGTTTATCCTTTAAGTGTAATGGAAAATTTGGAAGTTTAGTAGTTGTTTCTAGACACAGGAAAGTAAATTTTGAATAAGAATTCTGAAACTTAACTGAGGCATTAGAATTCCTTGACAAAAGCTTTACCAATTACAAAAGGTTTCCATATTCAGTAATGCAGGCAATTAAAATAGAATCAGACATGACTTTTTTAAAGAAATTGAAATCTATGAGATATCAGAAATAAGAAATAACCTAAAGCTATGTAACATGTATTTACTACTTCATTAAATCATAGGCTAATAATCGTGGAAATTTAATAAGTACTTTGATTTAAGAATTGAAAATTCATGCAAGGAATAAACCAGGCTTTTGTTCTGATTACATGGAAAGTATCATTTTCAGTTACATATCTCATTAGATTTCTTCTTTCATTCCTCTAATTTTTTACGTTTGTATTCTACATATAACTAGAGTCAAACCAGAATTTGTACAGTGAAACCTGGTGACATGATTTATTTTTACAATAATGCAACTTAACATTTAAAATGTAAGCTAGAAAACAGGTTTTGAAACAGTTTTTGCAAAGCATTGACAAATGGACAGATTCTGTATATGAACACTGGTATGAAATTATACAGGCTGATTTGTAATATTTGTTGATATTCATCTTCAACTGATCATCTTTTATTAACTACTCAAAATGTGTGGTTTTCTGCCCATCTCCTTTAAATAATATAGTGAGGCAACTTATAGTGAACTCATCCTTTTTAATGTCCTGATGAAGAAATAAATGTTTTAGACCAACTTGATTTATTATAAAAATAACGTGTACATCCTAAGAAGTTCAAACTGCAGAATGATACAAAATAAGAAGTTAAAAGCCCTTCTCCCCACATCCTACTAATCTTAACACCATAGAGGTAACAACTGTTTATAAAACCTTTTAGAAATTTTATTTGAACATACATGTATATATATTTAAAAAATGGAATCATATTAAACATTATTTCCCTCTTGCTTTTGGATTCCTGATGTTTTTTAAATTTAACAATGCCTTGATTTTTTCCATATTAGCACATAAAAATCTAGTTCATTGTTTTTAATACCTTTATAATATTCCATTACCAGTTCCTCTGTTGATGGACATTTAAATTGTTTGTAGTTTTTTGGTTTTTTTAAAATATATTTTATTGATTTTTTTACAGAGAGGAAGGGAGAGGGAAAGAGAGTTAGAAACATCGATGAGAGAGAAGCATCTATCAGCTGCCTCCTGCACACCCCCTACCGGGGATATGCCTGCAACCAAGGTACATGCCCTTGGCTGGAATCGAACCCGGGACCCTTCAGTCCGCAGGCCGACGCTCTATCCACTGAGCCAAACCAGTCAGGGCGATTGTTTGTAGTTTTTTAATCTATCTGTAGGATAACTTCCTAAGAGTGAGATTGCTAGGTCAAAGTGACATATTGAACTTTTAGGAAGTTAAATATCAGTAACTTTTTTTTTTTTAACTCGCAAGAACACATAAAATAGGGAAGGAAGAGAAATAATCTGTGGGAATGCAGAATGGTATTTTTCCACAATGGTTAGCAATCTGTTTTGTTTAGATATATAGTGATTATAATGATGGCTTATATTCTCACCACACAGAAAAAGATGGTATCTATGTGACGTGATTGGATGTGTTAATTAACCTTATTGTTATAATTATTTCATAAAGTATATGTATGCCAAATCATATTGTACACCTTAAATATATACAGTTGTATTTGTTAACTAGAGGCCTGGTGCCCGAATTTTTGCACCTTGGGGTCCCTCCGCCTGGCCTGCAGGATTGGGCCGAAACCAGCTCTCCGACGTCCCCTGAGGGGTCGGATTGCGAGAGGGCACAGGCCAGGCCAAAGGATCCAACCGATGCATGATCGGGGCCGGGGAGAGACCTGGGAGGTTGGCCAGCCAGGGCAGGACTGCAGGGAGGGTTCCAGCGCGTATCTGGTCCGTCTCACTCAGTTCCGATCAGCTGGACCCCAGCAGCAAGCTAACCTACCAGTTAGAGCGTCTGCCCCCTGGGGGTCAGTGCCCGTCATAGCGAGCAGTGAGTGGCCTTAGCATATCATTAGCATATTACACTTTGATTGGTTGAACAGCTGACTGTTCGACCGGACACTTAGCATATTAGGCTTTTATTGTATAGGACTAGAGGCCTGGTGCACAAAAATTTGTGCACTCGGGGGTCCCTCAGCCCAGCCTGTGCCCTCTCACAGTCTGGGATCCCTCGGGGGATGTCCACCTGCTGGCTTAGGCCTGCTCCCCAGGGGATTGTGCCTAAGCTGGCAGTGATACATCCCTTGGGGGATGTCCACTTGCCAGCGGGCCGAAGCTGCAGTTGAACATCCACAGAGCTGCTGAGGAGGCAGGAGAGGCTCCCACCATCGCCAATGTGATGCCTTCAGCCTGGCTTGTGGCTGAGCAGAGCTCCCCTGTGGGAGTGCACTGACTACCAGGGGGCAGCTCCTACATTGAGCATCTGCCCCCTGGCAGTCAGTGTGTATCATAGTGACCAGTCATT
>NW_005871071.1:60480-61951 GCF_000147115.1 Myotis lucifugus | reverse complement strand
AGCTCTTAGCTCCCCCCTGGGTTTCCGATCACTGTCAGTGGCAGGGGGCTTCTTCTGTGCTTTTCCTTTTTGCCTTCCTGCATTGTGCCTACATATGCAAATTAACCGCCATCTTTGTTGACAGTTAACCGCCATCTTGGCTGGTGATTAATTTGCATATCTCGCTAATTAGCCAATGGGAAGGGTAGCAGTCATACGCCAATTACCATGTTTCTCTTTTATTAGTGTAGATTATACCTCAATAAAGCTGAAAAATAAAATGATTGTTGAAGAGTTTAACTTAAGTAAATTCATTCTGAAGCAAAACTTTAAAAATTTGTAATATTTGTGAATATTATTTTTTGCATAATGATTATAGAAATAGAAAACTTTGAGATGACACTGGAAAAATGTTCTAAAATTGAGAAAAGATAGTTAATGATAAAACAGTGACTTTTTTTTATGTTCAAGATGTACTGAGTTTGGTGACTTCCTAAAACATTAATTTGAAAATATAACTTTAAAAAAAATATCAGTTTAAAAATTTGTCTTACAGCCCTGTTGAGCTACTGAATGTTTCTTTTAAATACATGCTAGCAAGGTTTCATTTGAAAATATAGCTGAATGAGTGTTCATGGTTACTTGCTGATTGAATCAAAAGAATGAAAAATTGAAGGAATTTCTTCTGGAATGAAACTAGAGAATGGCCATAGCTTCATACCAGACTACTGAGAAAATCTTCCACATTCAAACTCAAATTCATGGAGGAGACCAGCATACTTTTAGACTTCTCTTACTCTAAGAGAGATATACAGTCTTCAGAGGGACCTTTCACCAGTCACTTTGAAACACAAAGATTCAGAGTAAAGATACGGGGGAAATTATCTGTATGAAGGGCTGATTTCCATGGCATGTTCCTGGCAAATCTGTCTCTTTCATTTTCTTAACCCCTAGAGTGCCGGGAAGCGCGATTGCGCTCCTCCTGTCTTTCGCCAAAAGTGCCAGAAGCGCGCTATCGCGCTCCTCCTGCAGTGTCCAGTTCTAAGTCTGCTTTTATTAGTGATGATGATATTGCTAAATATGTCAATTCTTGCTGTGAAGATGACGATTTTGTGGAAGATATTGAATATGTAACTTCATTTACTTGCGATTCATAATTTTTTTCCTAAACTGCTGTAAAATCAGCAAAAATGCCTTTGCAATTTTAGCATAGTTCCTAGGATATTGGTTGGCACTCAAAGTGTTAATGTAACACAGGAAAATGGCATGGGGCGGGGAAAGAGAAGAGCAGCAATTAAAGAATGTCTTAGTCGTCTTGCCTCGAGGACTCCTAAGTTCCTTGCCTTTCTCTAGTGCTCTACAACCAGTAAATCCTAAAGCAAAGAAGATTTATGTATTTAGAAATATATAACATACATTTGGCTTCACAAAAGCAAAAAAAAAATTATAAATGGCAAAATATAATTGACAAAAGAAAATTCAGAAAAATGTT
>NW_005871071.1:55115-60380 GCF_000147115.1 Myotis lucifugus | reverse complement strand
TTCCATGTATCCACGATATTACAGATCAACAAGAAAAGGTGACCAGAGGCTAAGAATATAAATAGATATTTCTGGGAAGAAATATAAGTGGTTAATAAATAGACGATTTTTCTCAGATTGGCATCTTAAAAATTTATTGATAGTGTAGGGATAATCAGACCCACTCATGTACTGTTAGTGGAAATATTAATTTCTGTAACCTTTTGGAAGGGTATTTTGTCAACTGGTATCTAGATTATTCTCTTAGACTCAGACATACTTATAGGAATTTATGCTACAATAATTGTCCATGAATAATGTCTCTGTGCACGTGCACACACATACACTTACGTACATGCACATATGAGTGAGCAACATAGGAGGACCATACACAGATGTGTATTACAGCATTTGGGTTGCTTTCAATTTTTAAAGAAATATTAGACTTTATTTTTTAGAACAGTTTTAGATTCACAGAAAAATTGAGACAGTAGCTCAGAGAGTTTGTATATACTCCACATCTAGTTTCCCTTATTACTAATATCATACATTATTATAGTACATTTGTTAAAATTAATTAAACAATATTGATACATTATTTTTTTATACATTATTATTAACTAAAGTCCATGGTTTACTCGGACTTGTTAATTTTAGCTAGCTTTTAATTTTTATCAATGGCAATTTCTTCAATAAATCTTGGTACGTTCCCATAATAGAATGCTGTGAGACTATGAATGAAGTGCAGATATATGTATTGACATGAGAATATATCTAAGATTATTCCAAGAAAGGATTCAGAGCGAAATTGAACAGACTTGATAAAGTATTCATTAAAATTAAGTATGTGCTAGCCGGGGGAATGTCAAGGGTGGGGAGGCGGGGAAGGAGACATGTGTAATACTCTTTGTAATACTTTAAGAAGAAAAAAAAATTAAGTATGTGCTAATACGTTTTGTAAAATCCAGTAGGGATGAGTAATAGCAATGTGTGCTCAACTGCATGGTGCCTGTGTGTTTCTTTACAGATGCTTCTTTAACAAGACCACTTCATCATCAAGCCTCTGCCTGCCCCCACTCTCATGGAAACCCTCCTCCTCAGACGCAGCCTCCACCTCAAGTGGATTACGTTATTCCTCATCCTGTACATGCTTTCCATTCTCAGATGTCTTCTCATACAACATCTCACCCAGTGGCACCCCCACCCCCAACTCACTTAGCCAGTGCAGCTGCACCAATCCCTCAACATCTTCCTCCCTCACACCAGCCGATTTCACACCATATTCCAGCCACTGCACCTCCAGCACAGAGACTGCATCCTCATGAAGTAATGCAGAGGATGGAAGTTCAAAGGAGGAGGATGATGCAGCATCCAACGTAGGTTTTATACTTTTAAAAAGATAATCACACTTTACTCCATTCCCTTCTATCTCCACTGGTCTTTAAAACTATAAAACCTGTAGAAGTGATAGAACTGTATTAAATCCTCAGTTTAAAAGAAAATTAATTCTTTACTAACTAGAATCTTCCTCTTATCCTCAGTTGTAGAGGTTGACAAAACAATTTTATATCAGGTCATCTAATGAAATCAACCCATTTTCAGGATAGTATCCAGGGTCATTTACTTGTGCAAACCAATCCCTTCTTTGCCTGTTTCCTCAGTATTCCATAGTAAAGATAAATGTTAGAATTGATGGTTCAGGGGAAAAAGATATAATGTTATTATAGATATAATTTGACATATATTATCAACCAGAGGGAAGAACAGTATTAGCATTATCAACTGGTATTGAAAAAATAGTCTTCTTTAGTTTTTATTTACAAATTTAAATATCAAAATATTGTACTCCACAAACATGCAAAAACTATAATTGAACTTTTTGTTTTCTTTTGAAAATTCAGGATCTAATTTTCTAATTCAGTGCAGTAAACTCTGTTGGTCTAATTCTGCCTACCTGTTTTTGTGAATAAAGTTTTATAGGAAAACATCTATACCTGTTCATTTATGTATTGTCAGTGGCTTTTTTCACACTGCAAAGACTAAGTTGAGTAGTTGAGACAGAGACCAGGTGGCCTAAGAGTCAATGATATGTACTACTTGGCCCTTACAGAATGTGTTTGCAAAACTGTTGATCTAACTAATGACTTAGCACTTGTGTAACTTTTTGCTTTAGTTACATAATTTAAGATTATATCCAGAATCTCTGGCTGCTATTGCCATTCTAATATAGTAACCTTTTATATAGAAAGTTGCCAATTTAACATTCAGATCATCTAGTATTTAGAAAATTACTTTTTGTAATGGAGATTCAAAATCTGTAATTATGTTAGAAACTAATAGAAAATAAGAATTAGAATAAAAATTACTACCTGGAACTTTTTAAAATAAGTACTTAGAACTTTATGGCCATTTACAATTGTACATTTGACTGACTTAAGGCTGGAAAGAGAAGATATAATAAGCTGCGATGAAGAATAAAGAGTGTGAATGGAGTAGTAACACTTTCTCAGATGTTAATTCAAATGATGCTAACACGTACTTGGCATCTGTTTTAAAAAAAAAATGAACGAGGTCAAAATGTTTTTCTCTAAAAGTTTTATCCATTAAAATGGATGAATGTTGTTATAACATAAAAGTGAAGCAAACAAATAGCTTCCATTTTCTTGCCCTATATGTTTACATAAAATAACCTCTTTGTGCCTGCAGCATTTGCTGGGGTATTTAATTTTTAAAATTATATTTTTATTCCATTCCTACTATTCTATTTAAAATATCTACTGCAAAGAAGGTATACCAGATAATGTTAAAATTGCCCTTTTCTTTGGATGATATTTGAATTTGGGGCATTATAATAAATGGGCAGTAAGAATTTTGTGGGCTAGGGCTTCTTGATTTATTATGAATCATTAATTTTGTGTTATATTTCTATAATTTATTGTTATAGTTAATTTTATGACTAATCTATAGATGTTTGTACTATTAATACCAGATTGTTTTCTACATTAAGAAATAACCAATTATTCAATTATTTCCAGTGGTCTTTTTATGTTCTGTGTTTCCAGGCGGGCACATGAACGCCCCCCACCCCATCCACATAGGATGCACCCAAACTATGGTCATGGGCATCATATTCATGTGCCTCAGACAATGTCCTCACATCCTCGACAGGCTCCAGAGAGATCCGCCTGGTCAGTATCTTGTTTATTTTAAAGTTCTGCTCAGCATCTTGTGGTAAAACTGCTGGAAGAGATGCTTTGTAATGGAATGCCATACAAAAGGATGATGTGGAGAAACTGAATTGCAGCTTAGCTTTGAGGCACTGACTATGGGTGAGTTAAAGAGACCTGGAGATGAAAGAGTAGGAGCTTGAGTTCTGGATCAGGGAACCATGTTAAACAAGAGTAGAGCTTTTTTGGTTGTTGTTTTTCAGGGGTGTCTATCATCAAAGTTAACTCCATAAGTGAATCCTACTTTCCACAACTTTTTTATCTACCTTTGTGCTCAAATTTGCTTTATCATGCTTAACCCCTGCTGTTGACAAGGGAAATCCAGCCTCCTAGGTTTCTGGTCTTTTCCTAGAGAAATGAAAGCAGATTTGCTTTAATTTTCTTTCTGAAACAATTGTTTGTAGGCAGTTGTTGAGATTTTGACCCACAGTTGACTTTTGAGGCAAAATATAAAATGAGAGTATATTTAGCCTTTACCAATATTACTATTTGTAAAATTTTGTATACCCTTGCTTTGTAAGTTACAGAAGTGTTTGCTCTTCTGATTATCTTTGATGCCAACAAACAAAAGCCACTGTAACATCTGTAACATTCATGTAAACCAAAAAAGTGAACTCTGCTTTGTATGCTCCTCAAGTAGAATCAGACTTTTAGTTTGGAAGGAACCTTAGGGACCATTCAGTATACAGTTGACCCTGAACAAGATGGGTGTGGATTCATGCAGTTCCAACCAATGTTGTTCAAGCGTCTACTCTATTGCTTTCCTTAGTAAGATGTGAAACTGTCCAAATTGCTTTGGGTCTCATGGTCACAGAATTGAATTTTTGAGTTTTAATTTCTGCAATGAATTTGAAATTATGAATTAAATCTTTTGGGCTAAATTATCTTTTTCTCAACTTATGTACATTAAAACTTAAATTACTTTCTCCCTCATTTCCGTTGATAATAAAGACACTAAGGATGTCTAAAAGTTAAACTCTTCTCATCCTTTGCCAGGGAACTGGGAATTGAAGCTGGAGTGACTGCAACTACTTACACACCTGGAGCATTGCATCCTCACTTGGCCCATTACCATGCACCACCTCGACTTCATCACTTACAATTAGGAGCACTTCCTTTAATGGTAAAATAGGAAATTTGCAAAATTCTGATATATTCTCCTAAAAGTATTCCTTCTTTTCTAAGTTAAATACTTTATTAGATATGTGTTTTAATGTATTAGTTGTTGTGGGTGTCTTAATAGAACTTGAGAATTGCTAGAGAAAATTTGCTATAAGAAGGTATTGGATACATTAAAATCTGTATTTGTATTGTAAAATGAACTCTTCTTAATGTAACAATGACTACGGTTTTTCTTTATTCAAAGATGACAATCTTGGTCCATTGTCATTAAAACGTGATTTATTTTTCATAATAGTAATTTGTTCTGATGTATTTGTACTTTATTCTCTTGTCTTCAGGACTATTAATTCTCTGTATCTGATTTGAACAGATTCAGATTTTGTTGATACCAGTTTGAGATCCAAAGAACAAGTTCAGCAAAAATTTACTGAGTTTGCTATTTATAACACATACTAGTTATAAAAGTGTACATAAAAGTGGTACAGAGAAGGGAGTAGTTTGGTTTTGTGCGGGTAGAGACACTGCAGGGAAGGGTTTCTGAGATGCTTTATTATGCATATGACTTCTGAACAGGCTTTGGAATTGAGAATGGTGCTCTTACAGTGGCCACAGCCTGTAAAGAGCTGTCAAATAGCCCTGACCATTTGGCTTAGTAGATAGAGCGTCAGCCTGCAGACTGAAGGGTCCCAGGTTCGATTCTGGTCAAGAGCACATGCCCGGGGTTACAGGCTCGATCCCCAGTAGGGGGCGTGCAGGAGGCAGCCAATCAATGATTCTCTCTCATTGTTGATCTTTCATTATGCTAAGTGAAATAAGCCAGTCAGAGAAAGATAAATACCTCATGATTTCATTCATTTGTGGAATATAGAGAACAACATAGACTGATGAACAGGGACAGATCCAAAGACAGAGAAACAGCGATCAGACTATTAATCCC
>NW_005871071.1:52536-54644 GCF_000147115.1 Myotis lucifugus | reverse complement strand
GATTCAATGAACTATTGGAAAAGGGAACATCTTGATCATATTTATGTTTTAGAGTGATTAAATCAGCTTGTAATTAGAAAGACCACCTTCTCAGTTGTGTGGAAAATAGATTTCAGGGTGGAAGGAACTAGTTAAGACTTATAGTAGAAGAGGTAAAGTGATGAATTCCTGAACAAAGGCAATAGCAGTTGCCATAAAAATGATGGGACACATTTGAGTAATATTTAGGATGATTTCTAGCTTGGATTATTAGGTGCATAGTGGTGCAACTCACTGAGTTGGAGAATATTAGATGAGGGTTTAAGAGAGGGGTTAGATGAGTTAGGTTTTGGATATATTGAATCTTAAATAACCGTGTGTATCAAGTTGGAATGTCCAGTAGGAAGTTAAGCTTATGGTCTGAACTTTCAAATCATAAACATATCTTGAGTTAGAGATATTGTGCTCTGCCAATATCTATATATATAAAAAGCTTGTGACCGGTCATTATGACGCCCACTGTAGCTGGCCAACCAGCCCGATCGGGGCAAGCCCGCTGGACCCCACCCATGCATGAATTCATGCACCGGGGCTCTAGTATAATAATATATATGTGTCACATATCTGTCATAATATGTGAATCTATGGAAGAAGATTAAACTTCCAGGAAAAATATGTAGAATGTGGAGAATGATAATACTGTACTTGAAATAGGATTTGGAGAACTGGCTAGAGAATCAGAGGAGAAACAAAGTTAGAATAATGTCAGCCCTAGCCGATTTGACTCAGTGGATAGAGCGTTGGCCTGTGGACCAAAGCATCCTGGGTTCAATTCCAGTCAAAGCACATACCTCAGTTGCAGCTTCTCCCTGACCTGGGCCCTGGTTAGGGCACATGCAGGAGGCAACCAATCAATATGTTTCTCTCAAATCGATATTTTTCTCTGTCTTTCCCTCTCTATTCCACTCTCTCTAAAAATCAGTGGGAAAACATCCTCAGGTGAGGATTTTAAAAAGAAAAAAAGAATAATGTCAAAATAATATGGTCAGTAGTGTCTCACCCCCAAAAAATAAAGTTTGAAAAATATGTAATGCATTTATTTGGCATTGGAGTAGTTATTGGTGACTTTTGTCAGAGTGATTTTAGCAATAGTGAAAAATGGAGAACCGGGTGCTTTTTAGATTACAGTAAGGAAGGTGAAAATGTGAGGTCAGTGACTATCAAGCACTTGAACAGCCTAGTATGGCTGTGGCTTAGTGGTTTAGCATAGACCTATGAATGAGGTGGTCACGTTTGATTCCCGGTCAGGGCAGGTTTCAGGCTCCATCCCCAGTGGGCAGCTGCACAAGACAGCTGATTAATGATTCTCTTTCATTATTGATGTTTCTATCTTTCTTTCCCTCTCCTTTCCTCTCTGAAATCAACAAAAATATTTTAAAAATATGAAAAATATATATATAAACTACTTGAATTGAATATAAGCTTGGCTGTGAAGGGAAATAGGCTTGAAAATTATTTCAGGTTCAAGAAGATAACTTCACTTCAGAGAAACTTGAATTATTTTAGGTTTAAGATAACATTAAAGAGAACTTGTTTGAAGTTATAGAAGAGAGGGGTGACATACCCAGGGTGGGGGAACAAGAGAAGATGGGAACAGGTGATAGAGATGAACTTTGAGAGGAGAAAGAGGAAGCTAATCCATAAAAGCTAGAGAAAGGAGACTAGGGAGGTTTATAGGGAAGTACAGGTATAAATAATTTGGGGGTCAGAGTTCCTGTCTGATTTTTCATTTTCCTTGGAGATGTGTAGGAGGTTGGGTTATCTGCTGAGAGCTGGGCAATATCGATCGTTTCAAAATTTTTTATTTATGATTTGAGAGAGAAACATTGATTGGTTTTTGCACTTATGATACATTCATTGGATCCTTGTATGTGCCCTGACTGGAGATCGAGCCCGCAACCTTGGTGTATCGGGATGAAGCTCTAACCAACTGAGCTAACAGGCCAGGACTTCAGTATTGATTTTTTTTAAAAAATTAAATCTTTATTGTTCAGATTATTACAGCTGTTCCTCTTTTTTCCCCCCCCCATAGCTCCCCTCCACCTGTTCCCACCCCTCCATCTGCCCTT
>NW_005871071.1:48952-50659 GCF_000147115.1 Myotis lucifugus | reverse complement strand
GGGCCCCCAGTTTCCCGACCACCTGCTTAAGGGACGGAATAAAGTTTAGTTTGAAAATCTCTCGCCACTTTTGTTCCCTAATACTGTTTAATGAGAGCTCTGGAAACTGATAAAATCTTATGAAAATTTTACTGTATATGTTTAGGCTACTATCAGTCTTAAAGTTTGGGTATTTTTCTACTTAAGGATTCATTTTCACAAAAGAGTCCTATGTAATAAAAGATGGAATATGCAAATTGACCATCACTCAGTGACAAAGATGGC
Source organism: Myotis lucifugus (assembly GCF_000147115.1). Lineage (NCBI taxonomy): Eukaryota > Metazoa > Chordata > Mammalia > Chiroptera > Vespertilionidae > Myotis > Myotis lucifugus. The sequence goes on along the minus strand of NW_005871071.1, from coordinate 50,395 downwards.
AGTATCCACTGCCAATAAGGAGGGAATATGCAAATTGATGTGACAAAGATGGTGGTGACCGGGTCAGGACACTTGCGTCATTGCCGTGGTGATGACGCAGGCGTTCCACCTTGCCCCGGCTGTTCTAGGCCTCTGGACAGTGCGCGCAGGCGCGGAGCGGCCGAGGCCAGGTGGGACACCTGCTATGAGAGGGGAGGCGGGGCGTGTCAGAAGCTATAGGAGGGCGGCAGGGCCAGAGCAAAGGCAGAAGGTGACCCCGGCTGGAGTGAAGTTGGAAGGCGGCGGCCAACAGCCAGGGGAAGGAAGGCCTATTCTTGCACGAATCTTTGTGCATCGGGCCTCTAGTCAAATATAAGAAAGCTGTAATTTCTTGGGGCAGCTGTTTCTTCTTTTTCATCTAATTACATTTTAAGAGCTATTAAATACAATATTATATTTGAAGAGGAACCTAACCCTGTTATAGAATGCTTAGTTGGAATTATATAGACTTACTAAAGTTGAATTTTGTGAGTAGGTGAATGGAGAGAATTGAGTGTCTGAATTATTCAATGTTAGCAATAGAACTCTAGCCTGTGCTTAATTGGTTTAACTTATCTCTTCTGTTAAAATAGGTTCCTGACATGGCAGGCTACCCTCACATCCGTTACATTTCATCAGGATTAGATGGAACGTCATTTAGAGGTCCTTTCAGGGGCAATTTTGAGGTATGTAATAAAATTAATGAATTTATTTGCCACAGAACCATTAATGTAGGTAGAAAATATATGTTATTAGTATTCACAATTGTATAGGATTGCCTCTGTGACTGGGCAATAAGGCAGAAGACAGTAAAGTGTCTGAATTTCTGATATTGCTTCTAGGGACTGTGGTTTATAAACAGTATTAATCTTAGCTCAAAAATTACCCAAGGAGCCCTAGCCAATTTGGCTCAGTAGATAGAGCGTCGACCCAAGCTCTGATCAGGGCGTGTGCAGGAGGCAACCAATCGATGTGTTTCTCTCACATTGATGTTTCTCTCTGTCTTTCCCTTTCTCTTCCACTCTCCCTAAAAATCAATGGGAAAATATCCTCCAGGGAGGATTAACAAAACAAAACAAAAATTACCCAAGCATTTAAAGAAGAGTAAATGAAAATAACCTAATATAAAGAAATATAGAAATGTACAAAATCATAAATATCAGATAAAAAACCATACTATGAAATGTTGGGGGCAGGGGCTTAATGCTTTTGACTAAGCTTAATTTTTATAAAAATACTAGAGGCCCGGTGCACAGGTGGGGGGGTCCCCTCAGCCCAGCTTGCACCCTCTCCAACCCAGGACCCCTCGAGGGATGTCTGACTGCCGGTTTAGGCCCGATTCCTGGCCTAAAAGTTAAACAACCCCCCACTCCTCCCCAAGCGCTGATCGCCCCTCACTGCCTCTGCGTGCCGGCCTGATGCCCC
>NW_005871071.1:27163-46983 GCF_000147115.1 Myotis lucifugus | reverse complement strand
GTGGAGGTATAGAAACATCAATGATTAGAGAGAATCACTGATTGGCTGCCTCCTGCATGCCCCCTACTAGGGATTGAACCCACAACCCAGGCATGTGGCCTGTGTAGGAATCAAACTGTGATCACCTGGTTCATGTGTTGATGCTCAATCACTGGGCCACACTGCTCAGGCACTAACTATAGCTTTTTGAACACTATTTGCATTGTATTGCAGGTTTATAAATATGGAACTTTATTTCTTTTACAATATTGACAGTGCTGTTTAAGGAATAACCATCCTGGTTTTTAATACGAATTATTCTTCACTTTCAGGAACTGATTCATTTGGAAGAAAGATTAGGAAATGTCAATCGTGGAGCATCCCAGGGAACAATTGAAAGATGTACATATCCACATAAATACAAAAAGGTAAGAATTTACTCTGTAAAACATCTACATTGTTATTAAAATGGATAAATTTAATATGGACCTTTTTTTTAGTTTGTGCATTATAACAAATACATTATTTATTATTAAAACAATATATACATATCCTTAAAAATATTCAAAGTATAAAAAAATATATACCCTGAAGTTTATTGCCCTGCTGACTGTTACCAGTCTTCCTTCTCAGAAGAAAAATAATGGTTAAGGAATTTTAGGTAATCTTTCAAATATTTTTATACATTTATAATAATGTGCATATGTATATATTTTTCTTCCACTTTGAAAAAAATAACACAAAGGGGTTGCTGTGCACACAGTTTGGCACATTCTCTTTTCATTCTGTATCTTCACTCACAGATCCCCCATATTCTTTATTTAATAGCATATACAGAATTCCGTAATTTAACCAGCCACTTATTTTGATGGACATTTAGTTAACGTACATTTCTAATATTCTATCCCCAATTCCTTATGTAGTAGTATATCAAGAAGTTGTGAAATAGACATGTTAAATAAGTTTCTTTCAACAAACAATGTTCTGTGCTGTACAGAGAATAATAAATTGTGAAAATTATTCTTTGTATTTTTCATCTGTTTTCTAAGTGTATTAATGGGGTATTAGCATTAAATTTAAGTCCTTTCAACTGTCTAAGCTAAGTACTGTAATTAGCATTAATTAATTTGAATGTTTTTTTGAAACATTCATTAGTAAAATAAAGTTTATTTAGCTATGCTCATGATAGGACAGTGAGAGTTTATATTGTGTATCATCCTTTTTGTGGATTAAAAATAATAGATTTCGAACTAATGAATTTCTGTTAACTTTGATTTTGCTGCTGATTGATTATTTAAGGGTCATAACGAAACATTTAGTTGGTGATAGTCACTTAAGTCATCCATTAATTCATGACAGTTGAACCTGGGAAATAAGTTGTGGGTGAATGTGTGGTTTTGTTTTATTTTGTATTTCAAATAAACACAAACTTTACTCAGTTGTTCAATAATGTCATCTCTACTAACAAGGTAACAACTGATTGGTTCTCACAGAGGAAACTGCACTGCAAACAAGATGGGGAAGAAGGGACTGAGGAGGACACAGAGGAAAAATGTACTATCTGTTTGTCTATTTTAGAGGAAGGTGAAGATGTGAGGTAACTAGATGCTAATTATCTAAAATCTGTTGTCAAAACTGTACAAGAGATTATATTTATTTAAAAGTAGACTAGAAACTGAATAAAGATTATTCCTGGCATACCCTATTACCAATCTCTGACATATAGAATTGGCTTCTTATAGTGAGTGAAAGAGTAAAAAGATTAAAGCCTCCATCTTGCCAATAAAGGGATGGGAAATATACTGCCTATTTTTGGGCCACACCATGAGTCGGCCATGGAAATTTTGTGGTCAAAATTGTCTTCCACAAATCTTGGGGAAAGGAGAATTTGAGAGGCTTTTGAGGCTGAGACGGGGGAGATCCAGTTTAGCTCCATACAATTTATTTTACAGCGTCTTTTTAAAAAATATATTTTTATTGATTTTAGAAAGGAAGGGAGAGGAAGAGAGAAACATCAATGATGAGAGTGAATTATTGATTGGCTGCCTCTTGCACACCCCACAATGGGGATCGAGCCCACAAGCTGGGCATGTGCCCTGAACAGGAATTGAACTGTAACCTCCTGGTTCATAGGTGGACGCTCAACACCGGTTGGGCTATAGCATCTTTTATAAATGGATTTTATCTTAAAATTTCCTCTTAAATTGTAGGACTACTCTCTTCTTGCAACTCTGTGATTTAGAAAATGTTATTATATTAACTCAATATTAATTTTAGGCATTTTCTTATAATCTCTTAAGTAATTGTTTTGTTTCTAGTTCTTTTTTTCTAATGTAACATAATCCTATGTGAAACAGGTTCTATATATATGTAACAGAACCATATGGTAATTTTGTTGCCCTAATTTATAAGGATAATTTTGTCATATTTTTTCAATTGGCCGAGAGAGAAAAATATAAACAATTGTCTTTTATATCACATATAAGGTTTTTTTGAACATTGTATTTCCAATGAAGATTTATAAATATGGAAGATAGTTTTTACATTATTGACAATATTGTCAATAATGAGTAATTGCAACACTTCTTTTTAGCTACTATTTTTGCTAACTATTAGGAAGTCTGAAAATGTATGACAACTCTTAACAGTAGATGGAAGTAGGAATGGGTACTTAAGTCAGTAACTTATATCCCACTGTTACACTTAGATTTAATGTTACCCTGGATTTCCTAGGTTTTTTTTATTTCTCAATTTCTAATTGATAACTTAGTGTAGTGTACTTAAGTAAACATCTCCTTTTAACCTACTTTTATAAAAGTAGTATAGTATTAAGTAAATGTAACAGTTAATGCAACAGTTATGTTGTAAACAATATAATATTAACCTTTAATCAATCATGTACTTAAGTTTAATATATAAAGATCCTCTAGATAGAAAATAATATTGATATTAAATCCCTTAATTAGTATGACATGGCTGCTAAATATTTATAATATGAATTCTGATGTTTTTGAGAGAGAATTAAATTATATATATTTAAAGCACTTCAATAATGTAATGATTTTGTAATGATTACATAACAGAGAAGGTACTGGCAACTTCAGTGTATTGGCAGCTCCCATATAGAAACAAAAATAGCATTAATTGCCAGAGTAATTGTTCTTAAAATTCTTGAGATATTACATGATTTGGTTTCATTGCTGTGCAATTATCTTGTTCATTTATACATTGTATTATTCAGAGTGTTAATTTAATATAGGTATAACTCTTATTAGAGAGGTGTTTTATTGTTTTGAATGGAAGAGGAAGATGTCTAATAACTTAAAAACATTACAATTACACGTATCATTTGTTTAAAAGGAAATGCCACATGCAGTTGTCATAAAATTAATTTTGCTTTTTGTTTTGTTTGCCTGTAATAGACGCCTTCCCTGTATGCACCTTTTCCACCAAGTGTGTGTTGACCAGTGGTTGATTACCAATAAGAAGTGCCCCATATGCAGAGTGGACATTGAAGCCCAGCTGCCAAGTGAAAGTTGACACCATGTTTCAGAACTCTTGCCCTCCCTCTCATTCCCATCCTCCCGGTACTGCAGTTCAACCAAAGATGGCATGACTTACCTGCGCAGATTTGGAAGCCTTGAACTTAGAGTGCTGGCTCTGCTATATGGTACAACTAATGCTAGACCTACAGTTTATGTATACAGTTGATTTTGATGTATTTATAAAAGCTTTTTTTCTAGATTTGACATTTTTCCTGTATCATTTTACTGTATTTTTGCATGGTTCCTTGTATTGCATTTCTTTGCACATATTATGGGCTTGTGACCCTAAACTTGCAGGCAAGATTAGCTGCTTTAGTAAGTAGAATTTTGTGGTCTTTTTGTTTTTTACATAGTATCAGGTCTTAAGAATTATGAATTTTTTTTATCCATTACTAACCTTTAATTTAATCAATCATGTACTTTAGTTTGATGTATAAAGATCCTCTAGAAAATGATAATATTGTGTATTAAGACATTCCTTAATTAGGACAAAATGGCTGCTGTATATTTACAATATGGAGTTCTGAGTTAAATACCATCCTTAATACTGGGAACAGAATACAAACCATATTCAATCAGATGCAGGTGGTATTCACATCACCAGTGATCAATAGAAATTTTCTTGGTGTATCCTTTTCCTTTCAACACAATGCAGAGAGTTGATATTGATATTATACATTTAAACTGCTGTTCTGATTATATTTATCTTTTTCCTACTTCGTTTAAAACTTTATTTCCCTGGTTCAGTTTTTGCTGCTGTGAAACAGCTCTGATAAACACTAAATATTAATTTCAATTAGCTGGATTGTACATACTTGCAGATTTAACAAAATTTTGGGGAAATTGAAGAGGACATGTAGAATTTGTTTAGTCTTCTGCTAAGCACGTGTAGTAAAGATATCTGCTTACACTGATTTTGTACACACATTCAGTCAGGATTTAGAATTGCAGTCATTAGCGGTTATCTATGCATTCATACTAAAGGTCCCAGGATCACTTTTAAGGGATTTTTATTAGTTTAAAGATAAATAAAGTTAGCTGAATCTACATGTCTCTTGTTTTATTTCTCTTTAAACTTGAAAACAGTAAATCTGCAGATACTGTGAGGCACAAATTATACTGTCAACCTACTGTTGCTCTGATTTTAGACTCCCACTTCATACATTAACCAAGAGTCGATCACTGATTTAAAATTTTTAATTTCAATAGTTAAGATTTACTGCATAATATAGAATATAAAGTTAAGTTAACATACTAACATTTCTCCTTTGGAGAAAGTTTTAATCCACTTCAAGATGCATATTATCAAGATGCTTTCATATACAGGATAGCCTAATTTTATTTGTTTAAATATGCTTAATATGTCCCAGATTGCAAATGCATCAGTCAGTAACATCACTGTCTGTATGTGGAAGACATGTTCCCATGGATCATATGTGAAGATGTCAATAAGCTTGCATTAAGCCACCTGCTTTGTAAGTGGATTGATTAATAAATAACTTATATTTCTATTGTCTTTGTGTTTTATAATTAGTTTTTGTAAAACAGTTTACATTAAACATCTTGGAATTCAAAAATAGTGATCTCTCTGAAGTTGACATTTGCATAATTGACAAGTGCAAATTTGCCTTTGGTGTTTGTATTCATTTAGTTATGGCTATTTGTCTTTTTTGTATTATTAAATGTTACACTGTAGTAATTGTCAATATCAAACATGCTTCAACATAGTGTGTGTAGAGATGGAAGATGGACTGTGGTAAAGAAATTTGGATATAAAATAATATTTTTAAAAATACTTGATTAAGCTGCAGATGTAGAAGGGTGGAGGGCAGGGGCTCGGGGAGGCCAGAGAATGAAAGAGTGGTTCATGTCTGCCATCTTACTGGGGAAAAGAGCAAGTAGCCTGTCTTCAAGGAGCCTGTGGTGGATGTAGGACTTTGCCACTGGAAAACCCAGGGTCTGTGCCAAGGGATAAGATGGGGAGAATTCTACATAAAGGACTCCTCTTGATGTTCCCAAAACACAAAAAGTGCAGATAGATTTCTCTATTTTTTAAGATTTCATCAGATTTAGATGCACAACTACCTGTTGACCTGTTCAATAATTGCTACTGAATTTTTATTAGATAAAGCCTTATTATTTTAAAATTTATTTAATGCAAGTATTTGTGGCATAAACCTGAATTGTTAATGCAGGAGCTTATAAGGTACTGTAGTTAGTTAAAGGAAAATGTGATTAGTAATGAACAAGTAAGGAAGAAAATTTTTAATATTTTAACTTTTTGTGCTTTGTTTTGGTGTTTTACATATTTTGCTGCATCTTATGTCAAAATGAAAATTTCAGTGATAGTTGTCCAAATACTTTAAAATTCTTTTGTCAGCAAATCCTTATTTTTATTGTTGTTAATATGCAAGTGATAAACTGATATTTGAAACATTTTTCTTACTCTGGTGACTTTATTTTAGCTGCAAACACACTTCATCAACTGAACCATAACGCTTTGACATACAGAAAACTAGCTCTGTTTTAAAAATGGTATTTGTAACACTGAAATTAAAATATAAACTCTGTGGACATTTCATTATTAGTGTTTCATAAGTGGGAATAGTTTAATTCCATAGAAAATGCATCCTGATTTTTCACTTAACTTACAAAACCTCTGGAAACAGTAAATTTTGTTGTTTATTCAAGACTTATCCAATATGTGTCACGATATTGGATATATCAAGATCAAAATATCCTCTGAGTTATAGATTACAGTAATTTTCTTCAATTAAGACTTATATCCAAAACAAATAATTCTTACTGAGAAAGTTAAATGTTACCAATTTTGTGGTTGGGCCTACTAGGGACAGTCTCCTCTCTCCTGTGTATCCTGTCATAAGCCACACAAATGATTTTTGGGATGCTTTAGTGTCAGACAGACTTGGGCTTTGAATTGTGCTGTTTTGAACAACTGAAACTTTCTGAGCCTCATTTTTTAATTTTTATAAAACAGAAGTTAGGTTATTAGAATTAAATGAGATAGTGAGTATGAAGAGCATATAGTGCATACTTGCCTTTGGTTACAAATTGTAGCCTAGCAAGGTACTGAACTGTAGATCAGGGTTTGTGCTAATCTTTCTCTTATATACAAGCAGCTAATTACTAGAAAAGCAGGAACAATCCTCTTCAGCCCTTCTCTGATGAGTTGGAGTTTTTCTCCTACCAGAGGGTCAGAAGAATCCCAGCACATGTGCTTTCTTCCCTTGCCTTGCAGTCACAGCAGGAGCATCACCCACCAGAACCATCCAGTGCTGTGTGTTAGGCAGCTACTGCTAGTGGATCAGAATTGGTGCAGGAGAGGAAACCATTTATTCTCTCTGACCTAAAAGAAAATTTTATGGAGAAACTAACAACTAGAATTTTTCATTCTCTCCTAATTGTGTTAGGCAGCCCAGCTGGTGTGGCTCAGTAGTTGAGCATCGTCCTACGGTATGAACTAGGAAGTCACAGTTCGATTCCAGTCGAGTACATGCCCGGGTTGTGGGCTTGATCCCCAGTGTGGGCCTTGCAGGAGGCAACCGATCAATGATTCTCTCTCATCATTGATGTTTCTATCTCTCTCTCTCCCTCTCCCTTCCTCTCTGAAATCAATAAAAATATATTTTTAAAATATATATTTTTCCAATAATAAATTAACGTTATCTTCATAGATTTGCTTGTAGCCAGATGCGAACCATGAACATTCCTCTATTAATGAAAACCTTTTAATGTTGGGGTCCATGTTTTCACACTTTTTAAAATGCTTTTTAAAATATATTTTTGTTGATTTCAGAGAGGAAGGGAGAGATATATTTTCACACTTTTTAATGAGCTTTCTGATGTCTGCAAAAGCTTCTGCTACACCCTTCACTGAATTTTCTTGGGAGGGAGGTGTCTTCTTTTTCTTCTGGTTTTCTTTTTCCTTGCCTCTTCTTCAGCTATGTGTTGCTGTTCCATTTCCCACAACTCATTAGTCAGTTCGTCAGGAACCACCTTTAAGAAGCTTCTCAAAGTCATCCTCATCCACACCCAGGTTAAAGTTGTTGGCCATCTCACCCTCAGCCTCGCTGACTTTTGCAACCTTTGTGCTATGATGGTATGACAGCTACCATATCACTAGGCACTAGGAATTTTTTATCTCCACCTTCATGTATGTGGCCTGTCAATGACCACAAGACTGCATTTAAAACAAAACATCACAGTTAATAACTCTTATCTCCTATGTCAAGACCTAGTCTATAGACACCTGGACTTATGTGGCCAAAATCCTACCAAAGGCTATTCCAGCAAACAAAAAGGCTTACTTGGTGCAAAGATTGCGGATGCCCCAAATAAGTGCATCTCTTTCCTATAACAAACCACCCCAAATCTTAGTGGCTTAAAACACATTTGCTGGTAGTTGTACAACTTGGACAGGGCAGGAGTAGCTCATCTCTCAGTGTGGTATGACGTGTTCACGTGGCTGCATTCAGCCGGGAGCTCCACTGGGGTAGAATGTCCACTACGGCCCCCTTTAGATGTCTGATGCTTCCGCTGTGGTGGCTGGGGCAGCTGAAAACTCACTGGGCATTTCTCTCAGTGTGACCTCTGAGGGATAGCTTGGTAGACCTGTTTACATGCTGGCTCAGAGCTCTAAGAAAGAAGAAACTGCCAGGCCTGGAACAGGCACAGTATCATTTTATCACCTTCTGTTGGTCAAAGTGAGTAATGCGGCTAGCCCAGATTCAAGGGGAGGGGAGATAGACTATACCTGTTAATAGAAGCGGTAGCAAAAAATTGTGGCCATCCTTACTCTATCACAGCAAAGCCCCATTGCTTTGTTAGAATTCCGAGTACAAGCTTCCTGGATGTATTTAGTCCCCCACCCCTAAAACAAAGTCTAGAATTGGAGAAGCCATATGTGCAAAATGGTCTCTGTCCTTAAGTATAATCATCAGCGGAATCGCTTTCCTATGCTGATATTTGAGAAAAACTTACGGGATGGAGATGGCTAGGGTTTCTGGTCCTTTGACTACAATATCTTTGTATAATTTAGAAATTCTTTCTGTGGTGTTCTTGATAGATGATTATTGTAATGGTTAATTTTGTGTCAGCTTGACTGCACCATGAAGTGCCCAGACATTTGCTCAAATGTTATTCTGGGTGTATCTGTGGGAGTGTTTCTAGATGAGATGAACATTAGAATCTGTAGACTATGTAAAGCAGATTGCCCTCCCTAATGTGGGTGGGCCCCATCCAATCAGTTGAAGGCCTGAATAGAACAAAAAGATTTGCCTCCCCAGCCCCTCACCTGTAAATGAGGGAGAATTCCTCCTGCCTGACTGCCCTGGAGCTGGGACATCGTTTTTCTCCTGCTTTTGGACTCAAAGTGAGGCTCTTCTTGTGTCTCTAGCCTGTCACCTTTGGACTGGAACTCCACCATAGACTCTCCCTGGTCTCCAGATTGCAGACTGGATTATGGGATTTATCAGCTTCCATAATCTATCAGCTACCTCTGGAGAACCCTGACTAATGCAATTATCATGCCTCTGGTTATGTTCTTCCAGAAATGATGGGTCACTGCTTTAAAAAAAGAAAAATGTTTTAATTGATTTCAGAGAGAGGAAAGGAGACGGGGAGAGGAATAGAAACATCAATGATGAGAGAGAATCATTGATTGGCTGCCTCCTGCATGCCCCCTACTCAGGATCAAGCCTGCAATGCAACCCAGGCATGTGCTTGGACTGAAATTGAACCATGACCTCCTGGTTCATGGATCGACACTCAACCATTGAGCTGGCTGGGCAGAGGTCACTACTTATTGAAGAAGCACATTTCTTTTGTAAACAGTTGCAATCATTCTTTTCCTTTGATAGATCTTCCTATAAGCTCACATAGGGTCCTATTCTATATTCTAGAGCAGTGATGGCGAACCTTTTGAGCTCGGCGTGTCAGCATTTTGAAAAACCCTAACTTAACTCTGGTGCCGTGTCACATAGAAATTTTTTGATATTTGCAACCATAGTAAAACAAAGACTTATATTTTTGATATTTATTTTATACTAGAGGCCCAGTGCACAAAAATTTGTGCACTGGTGGCGGGGGGATGTCCCTCAGCCCCACTTGTGCCCTCTCACAGTCTGGGACCCCTCGGGAGATAACGACCTGCTGGCTTAGGCCTGCTCCCGGGTGGCAGAGGGCAGGCCCAATCCCTAGGTGCAGCCCCTGGTTGGGCTCAGAGCAGGGCTGATTGGGGGGTTGCGATGCCACCCCAGTCACGCTCAGGATAGGGCCGATTGGGGGGTCGGGGCGCCGCCTCCTGTCACACTCAAGGCAGGGTCGATGGGGAGGTTGCGGCGCCACCCCCTGTCACACAGAGAGCAGGGCCCATCAGGGGGGTTGGGGCTCCGTACCCTGTCACACACACAGCAGGGCCGATCAGGGGGTTGGGGCACTCCCCCCTGTCACATTCAGGGCAGGGCCGATGGGGAGATTGTGGCTCCACCCTGTCACATACAGAGCAGGGCCCATGGGGGGGGGTTGGGGCGCAGCACCCTGTCACACACAGAGCAGGGCCGATCAGGGGGTTGGGGCGCCGCACCCTGTCACGAACAGAGCAGGGTGGATAGGGAGGTTGTGGCCCCGCCCCCTGTCACACACAGAGCCGCAGGGCGATCAGGGGGTTTGGGCGCTGCCCCCTGTCACGCTGCTCCAGGGGCCAGGAGGCCTTGCGGCTCTGCTGATCCCAGTGCTGGGAGGCCTCACGGCTCTGCTTGACACAGGGGCAGTGAGGCCTCGCTGCTCTGCTGATCCCAGTGCTGGGAGGCCTCGCTGCTCTGCTGATCCTGGGTTCGGGAGGCCTCGTGGCTCCGCTGATCCCGGTGCTGGGAGGCATATTACCCTTTTACTCTTATAGGATAGAGGCCTGGTACATGGGTGGGGGCCGGCTGGTTTGCCCTGAAGGGTGTCCTGGATCAGGGTGGGGGTCCCGCTTGGGTGCCTGGCCAGCCTGGATAAGGGGATGATGGCTGTTTGCAGCTGGTCACACCCCCTTTAGGGTGGGGGTCCCCACTGGGGTGCCTGGCCAGCCTGGATGAGGGGATGATGGCTGTTTGCAGCTGGTCACACCCCCTTCAGGGTGGGGGTCCTCACTGGGATGCCTGGCCAGCCTGGATGAGGGGATGATGGCTGTTTGCAGCTGGTCACACCCCCTTCAGGGTGGGGGTCCCCACTGGGGTGCCTGGCCAGTCTGGGTGAGGGGCTGAGGGCCGTTTTCAGGCTGGTGGGCGACTGAAGCTTCCAACCTGTCCTTTTTTTCTTTTATTCTGGGATTTATTTACCTTCTATGGCTGTCACTGGAGCTGAAAGCCGGCTTTAGCTCTGAGGCCGGCTCCAGCTTGAGGCCTCGGCTGCTCAAAGCAGGTATCTGGTTTGTTGGGTTCTATAATTGTAACACTGTTTCGATCCTGCTCGCTCCAGCTCTGACGGCTGAAAGCAGGTATCTGGGGTTTTTTTTTTTTTTGCTTCTATAATTGCAACAATGTTTCTTAAACTGCAGCTCAGAGCCCAGCAGCGGAAGGCGGGGAACCTTGGCTTCCTCCATCATGGAGCAAGCAAGCCTCCAGTTCGCTTCCCTGCCTGGCTGCTGGCCACCATCTTGGTTGGCAGTTAATTTGCATATCGCCCTGATTAGCCAATGGGAAGGGTAGCAAAGTTACGGCTAATTACCATGTTTCTCTTTTATTAGATAGGATATTTAAATGCCATTTAACAAAGAAAAATCAACCAAAAAAATGAGTTCGCGTGTCACCTCTGACATGCGTGTCATAGGTTCGCCATCACTGTTCTAGAGCATAAATCTGGTTTCTTGCTATTTGCTAGCTCCTCGAATATTTATGGTAGGACTTATGTCTTGACTTCTTTAGGTCTACAAGTGAAAGATCCTTAGAACCTTTGTTTTTGTTTAAACTGAATCTTAAGCCTTGTAGCTGTTCTTATCACCATTTTCTGGATACTTCTAGTTTATTAATGTTCTTCAAAGTACAACACCTATTAACGATCATTATTCCAGAGGTGGTCTGAACATTTATGGAATTACATAATTCCATGTTAGGTGTGAGTTAGGTCTTGGAATGGTGGTATTTTCTAAGGGAGCACAGGTTTCCAGAAAAACAGGTGTGAAAATAGGAGGAATAAGAATGGATTGGAAAAGGATTACAAACTGAAGAGAAATGAGACACTATCATCTATGTGATGATGGGACTGGCTCTCATGTCCCAATGGACCTGCACACCTCCCAGGCACAGCATAGCCTGGAATTGGGGCTGCAACAGAAAAAGTCAACTTGATATGCTAGTTGGGACATTCTTTGAATTCTTCAGCTCCTTAATGTCCCACTAAGGCTGACTAGGATATGATACAAAACTTAGTGTCTCACAATGTTTATCTTGTAACAGTGAACCAGACATGCATGAATAATCGAACAGCATAATGTAAAAACACGAGTCAATGGTTTCTTATCCTCAACAGAACTCTTACCTTTCTACTCACTCTCTAAGCATGAGTGAATTATGGTGGTGTTCTTTCATGTACCTTATCTCTATATTTTAAGCACCATGAGGGTAGAGATGTAGTTTTTTTGCTTTTGTTTTTTTCCCCTAATATATGCACAGTACCTTGCTTATAGAAGGCATTTGGTTGATTAAAATGTAACAACAAAAACAAGACAGATAATCCACAAGCGTGAGGTCCAGATTTTAAGAAAGCATTTTGAGTGAAGGCTCATAAAGGCACTAGAAAGGTGTTTCTTTCCACCTCTCAGAGTCTCTATTTCTGGGCAAATGTACAGGCCCTAGACTAGGACATACCCATGTACCCTGCCTAGCCAGCAATACTGGAAAAGACAATGTTGAGCTAGTATTGGTCAAGGTGAAAGCAGTAGGTCAATATGGACGCAAGCAAGGCAGAAGAAAAGGCTTTATTTTTGTAAGAAAGAAATTATCATGAAAGTTACTATATTTATTTATAACTTAGTTTGTGCAACTCTTGACAAAATTTTAACCAAAGCCCTGAAAACTTTTTTCAAATTTTTTTTTATTGATTTCAGAGCGGAAGGGAGAGGGAGAGAGAGATAGGAACATCCATCATGAGAGAATCATGCCTCACACTGGGGATTGAGACCACGACCTGGGCATGTGCCCTGACTGGAAATCAAACCGTGACCTCCTGGTTCATGGGTTGACGCTCAACCATTGAGTCATGCCGGCAGGCAAAACTTTATTTTTTTAATCCTCACCCAAGGATATGTTTATTGATTCCCTGACTGGGAATGGAACTGCAACCTTTTAGTGCATGGGTATGACACTCTGAATGATGTTCCAACCAAGGGTCTGTCATTTCTCTTAAAATGCCTCTCAAACCTTCCCCCCCAACCCTCCCATTCTCCAAACTCGTCCAAGTTTCACCTGGGAAACCCTTAGCTTTCCCACCCACTCTAATCCACCCTCCATGCCTCTCAGGGGTCAGATTTCTAAAGCAAAATTTTGACAAAGTCATTATGCTTCTTAAAAATTGTCCTTGACTCCTCATTTTCTGGACTTTTGCAGCTTTATCTTTAATATACTTATCATCCAAATGCCCAAGACTACATACATTGCTTTTTTTCACAGGTTTATTCTTATTGTTCCACTTCTTAAATGCCTTTGCCATTGCCGCCTGCTAAAATCTAACCCTCCATCAATGCTCAGCTCTAATGTCCCCCTTCTAGTAAGCCTTCCTTCATCTCCCCCCATTTTGAATTAATCTCTCCTTTGTGCTCAGTATTTTATAGGTTCTGCCTCTTAGAGTAATTTTGTTTCGATAATCCCCTTTCTTGTTTTGAACTTGAGGACATGGCTCATACTATATTCTCTGTGTTCCCTGCAGTGCCTGGCACACCGACATGTTAATTTTAATATCTCAAATATAGTTTAGTTTATCTCCTAGCTAGTTGAAAGAAGAGAAGAAATCAAACTGGTAGGCAGAAATGGGTGGTGGTGGGAAACAAATGGGATAAGAGCAACTGAGGGAGAGAAATTAGTGCCACATTAGGAAGACAGCTGTGTTCTGATCAAAATCAGCTGATGAAAATCATCATTTGTCAGTTATGTCATTCACAAATTAATGGTATATTAATTACACCGGGCCCTTGATGTCCTCACTGTGATCTGGAACAATGGCTACCAAAGGTCACCAAGGACAGAAGGGGAAAGTATTCTTCAAGGAAACCAGGAACATGAGGTAAGCTTTTGGACTTGTCCTATGTGATACACTTGCACGTAACCCAAGTGAATTGGCGTTAAAATGCAGCAATAAATAAGCACCTTGTTATGGGCACTGGAGATGAAATGGTGCAAAAACCCAACACCCCTGCCCACCTGGAGCACATGCAGTGCATCTGCTGAAATTAAGCAGCACCTGGGGCTGAGTTTCAGAGGGTCCTAGTGGGACTTCTAGGAGGGCTATGAGGTTTCCAGCCTTGACTTGACCTGGGCAATTTTTGCCTCCTAAAAATTTAAATTCTCCATCAACAGTGGCTATCTGACTGTGAAGTAGTCTCAATGTGGGAAAGTCCTGGATCAAAAGAATCTCAAGACTGGGAGAAAGTAGTGGGTATCTGAATAAGAAATAGGAAATAAGGAGGGTCTGTCAAACAGCAAGCAAATCTTTGGTGATTCAGAAGGATAATTCTCATAGCCAAGACTGCAAGCCTGTACCCCCAGCTGGGGGATTTAGGTGTCAGAACAGAATTCCCATTTGGTGCTCTAGGGCCTGGACATTTGTGCAGGAACCTCAGAATCTCTGTCTCTGACTCCTTTCCATGGGGTTGGAAGACACTAGGCAACAGGTACCTTGAAGCCCAATAGGCCCTGCCAAAGCAAGCACTCACTTTGTTTACCACCAAACCCGTCCAGTACTGGTGCTCTGTGCTTTTCTTGGGGTGCTCCTTCTGCCTGCAATATTCTTCCTTCACCCCATACTCACTGAAGTTCACATGCATATCTTTTTGAAGCAGTACTTGACCAAGAAATGAAAATAAAGTGAATTGATCATGTAGAATTTTACATGACCAATTGGTTAATTTTCTATTCAATTTCCTTCGAGGACTGTTCCAAACTTTCCCCAGTCTTCACTCTTTCTGCCAACTGTAAATAGAGTGAACAAATGGTAACTGCAGTGGAAAGAGCACAGGCTTTGGAATTAGACCAATTACAAATCCTGGCTCTGAAACTCAAGTGCTATGACAGCAGCCGAGACATTTAACTTCTCGGAGCCTTCGTTTTTTCAAATTGAGATAATATGTGACAGATGTTAACTGGAATTATTGTGATGATCATTCTGCAATATATACAAATATAGAATCATGTTGTACACCTAAAATTAATGTCAATTTTACCTCAATAAAAAAATGACAAAAATTGGGATACTACCTGCTTTATAAGGATTGTTATGAGGCTTCAACGAGAAAGTTTATATAAATTAGTATATAGGAGGAGTGACCAATGTTATCTAAGGCAGGAGGGAACAGGACATAAAAACATAGGACCATAATACATTAAACAAGAGGTTGAATCACAGTTAATTTGTAAGGTTCTAGGTTAGTTGCAGTGAGGGATACAAAAGAAATTACTTCCATTGATAATGAAAATACAATATGTCTAATATGGATTAAAGTAATTTATTTTGACAATGTCAAGTTAGTTAATAAGAACACTTTACCACTCGTTGCATTTTTGTTTACAAAGCCCTGTAAGATGGTGAAGATTACTTTTATAGTTGTAGTTCTTAACACCATATTATAATAATAAAGCAGAAATATAATTTTACTCACAACCCCAAGTGGATAGAGCGTCGGCCTGCGGACTGAGGGGTCCCAGGTTCGATTCCGGTCAAGGGCATGTACGTGGGTTGCGGGCACATCCCCAGTGGGAGGTGTGCAGGAGGCAGCTGATCGATGTTTCTCTCTCATCGATGTTTCTAACTCTCTATCTCTCTCCCTTCCTCTCTGAAAAAAATCAATAAAATATATTTAAAAAAAAAAAGAAATAAAGCAGGAAATATAATTTTACTCACAACCCCAATGCATTAAAAATCTATTTTCCTTCCCAAGACTTTTTCTTATAGGATGATGGGTACACTAACATCTTGCTATGCTGCTTAGTAGCTGTAGTTATTCCTGTTTTATAAAAGAGGAAACAGGTTTAGAAATGTCAGATGCAAGGGCAAGGGAAGGAATTTAATACAGATCATTTAACTTCATTTAAGGCTTATTGGTACCCCAATAATAGAGAGGTAAACCATTTTTTAAAGAGTAGACTAGGTGTGATAGGAATTCTGGCTCAAATGCTTAGATGATGCCTGTTTTCAGGAGTCATTGCACTACCTTTATTGTGGGCATTGGGCCTTTCTTTACCTCTTCCTTCTCCCCTTTCCAGTTCTTCTCACTTTTTTCTTTCCTGTTTTCCTGTCTTGACCTGATCCTCCTAGCCTTCTGCTCAAGGCTGGATCACACCTTCTTTTTCATTCTAAAGCATTCTGCACATCATAGGATCACTTATTCAACGAACATTTATTGAGCACCAACCAAAACACATACCAAGCAATGGTAATAGGTGCCGGCAACAATGAAGATCTTACATGAATCACAAATCACACCAATGGCATTTACCTTTTCTCCTTTTTGCCTCTCCTGGGAATCTTAGCTTTTGGATAAACGCCACAATTCCCACTCCCTTAGCACACGTTTGAGTCTCAACTACCTTATACAATGCAGCACTGAGCCATCCAAGGGCGCCTGTTCAGGACCCAAACCAACCCAACCTGAACTCCAACTCGAAATTTCCGGAAAAGGAATAAAGATGAGAAATGGCATTTTCAGGGTGCTCCCTAGAGCCAACTTCCGCCCACCCAGTACAAACGTAGAGAAACATCGTAGCTGAGGCCTTATTAAAATTCAGAGAAGACGCCCTACGTCTGATTTCTCAATGAGACATTTAATTGTTTATCTAGGAGGCCGAGATTTTTTTAAAAGACAGGCAGAAAAACAACCGGTTGTTATGACAATCAAACGTCTGGAAAGTTCAGCCAATCAGCATGCGGGAATGCCTCCCGCTTAGCCAATGGGAAGAGCGCACCGTGCGTACGGCCGCCCAATGGGGCCGCGAGACCGTCCCTTTTTTTAAATCCTTGAATATGGGGCCCCCCCGAAAATCCCACCGGGGGGGGGGCCTGGGAATGGGGGCCCTAACCGGCCCGGGGGGCCCCTTGTCTCCCCCCCCCCCCCCGGTTCTCCTCCGGGGGCACGGCCCCCCCTCCCGGGCGGTTCTCTTTGGGGTTCCCCCACCCCCCCCCGGTAGGGACCCCGGACCCCCGGCCCCCGCCCGGGGTTTTTTGCCCGCCCGGCCCTTTGGGCCGTTTTCCTTTTTTTTTCAAACTCGGGTTTTTGGGGGAAAAGGCCGTCCCAACCCCCCCCCCCTCCCCTCTTTAACCCCCCCCCCCCCCCCCCCCCGCTTTCCCCCTCTTCCGGCTGCCCGCTTCCCCTGCGGCCTGTCCTGTTCGGCCGGCCTCTCCGGGCCTGGGCTCCGCTGGCCGGTTCCCCGCCCTGCGGGTCTCCGAGCTGGGGTGGGGGTGGGAAGCCAGCCCAGCACTGGGAGGTGGCACCGGTACCGGGAGCCGCCCGAGCCCGGGCCTGGCGCCCTGGGGGCGACCGAGTGCTCTTGGTTGCTAGAGAGCTGTCGGAACACCCGCCTCTCGGATTTCCTCCCTCTGCTCGCAGACTCCTTACCGGCTAAGGGCCCCGCGGTGGGGGTGGGGAGAGGACGGGAAGAAATTCCGTAGTCAGTAGAGTGTTCTGAATGTTGGATCAAGCTTGACCCCACTGATTTCTTCTTTGCAAAAATCCAAGTGTTAATGGTGTTTTGGAAATTTTTCCTGCGGGCTTGAATTGTACTTGGATCTACTTTTCCTTTGCTGCTGAGTTCCGACCTCCTGGTTGTAAGGCTGGTTTTAAAAAGCTGCATAAAAATGTAGTGACATTACCGGGCTTCCACCTAGAAGCATTAAACTTTCAAACACTTTAAGACGTTGGCAATTACTGTTAGAAAAATTGAACAGTATGACTTACTTTTTTTTTTTTTTAAACATGTTTCTGTTGATTTCAGAGAGGAAGGGAGAGGGATAGAAACATCAATGATAAGAATCATTGATGGGCTGGCTGCCTCCTGCACGCCCCCCACTGAGGGTGGAGCTGGAAACCCAGGTGGTGACCTTCGGGTTCATGGGTCAATGCTCAACCACTGAGCCACACTGGTGGGGCTGAACAGTATGACTTTGGAGAATCCTGATAAGTTGAATACATTCTGTTTTTACTTCCTACCCTTTTGTGATCGAAGTCGAACTGACGAGTAATTTTTGTCTAATCTACCCCATAAAGTTCTTTTATAGTCAAATTCTTTTTATCTAGCTGGGCTTGAGTTTTCCCTTGCCTTCTCTGTCCTGGTAAGTCCATTCAAACCCCCTGTTGGGAGATTCTTTAAGATTAGGACTCCCAATTTCTGGGGAATTAGGACGTGTCGTTTTTTTCTTGTGACATGCTTTTCACCTCTATAATAAAATTAAGTTTTTTGGGTATGAATTACTTTTCCTAGCAGGTTTTGTTTCTAAGCACATTTTGTCTAAAACAGGTTAAGGTCAACTGACAATTGTTATTTCATGCAATTCCAACTTTATGTGAATTTCAGAGTAAAACTATTTTACCCATGAAAACTACTTCCTTTCGAAGTAACCTTAACATAAGAGAGAGTCCATGCTATGGTAACCTCATTTTAAAAGGCTGTGTCTCTACAAGATCATGTCTACACAAGCACTTCATATTTCTAGAATGGTATTCGAATCAAAGCTAGTTTAGGTTTTAAACAGCCTATTATAACTTTAAAAAAAATCCTCACTGGAGGGAGAGAGAGAGAGAGAGATAGAGAAAGAGAGAGGAAAACATTGATATGAGAGAGAAACATTGATCGGTTGCCTCCTGTATGTACTTTAACTGGGGATTGAACCCGCAGCCTTTTGATGTACAGGATAATGCTCCAACCGAGCCACCCAACTGGGGCTTGTTATAACTTTTTAATATTGTGTCTTAATCACACTTGTTACTTATCTGTGTAAAGCAGGGGTCCTCAAACTTTTTAAACAGGGGGCCAGTTCACTGTCCCTCAGACCGTTGGAGGGCCGGACTATAGTTTAAAAAAAAACTATGAACAAATTCCTATGCACACTGCACATATCTTATTTTGAAGTAAAAAAACAAAATGGGAACAAATACAATATTTGTATTTGCATGTGGCCCGCGGGCCGTAGTTTGAGAACTCCTGGTGTAAAGGAAGGTTTTTAAATACTGCAAGTAACCTTTCATGGATAGGGTTCTCTAACAAGTGACATGGGTGCTATATGAGAAATAGTCACTGATCTGTTAAGCTCCTAATGGGATTATTATAGACTAGAGGCCCAATGCATGAAATTCATGCAAAGGGGGGCGGTGCGGAGGGGGGGGGGTCCCTCAGCCTGGTCTGCACCCTCTCCAATTTGGGATTCCCCTCGCAATCCAGAACCACTAGC
This sequence comes from Myotis lucifugus, assembly GCF_000147115.1. Lineage (NCBI taxonomy): Eukaryota > Metazoa > Chordata > Mammalia > Chiroptera > Vespertilionidae > Myotis > Myotis lucifugus. The sequence goes on along the minus strand of NW_005871071.1, from coordinate 27,805 downwards.
TTCTAAGCGCTCACTTGCCTGCCTGCCTGATGCCCCTAACTGCTCCCCTGCTGGCCTGATCCCCCCGAACTGCTCTCCCCTCCTTGTATGATCCCCCTAACTGCCTATCTGCTCTCCCCTCCTGGCCTAAACCCCCTAACTGCCCATCTTTTCTCCCTTCCTCCCTGTGCCTTCAGACCCTGGCGTGGGAGTGCTGAGAGCTCTCAGCTGAGGCCGCGCCCCCATCCTGATGCCCCCATCCAGGCCGGGTGGCGTGGCAGGCCTGCTCGCCCTCTGCCCTGGGGGGTGGGGGGGGTGGGGGGGTGGGGTGGGGCCGGCAGCAGCCTCATGTCCCGGTGGTGCAAGTCCCTGCCCCCGTCCCCACCCACCAGTTCCTGTGCACGCGCAGCCTGGTTTTTTTTTTTTTTTTTTTTTTTTTTTTTTTAATATTTTTTTATTTTTCGCTTAAAGTATTACAAAGGGTATTACATAAGTGTCCTTTTTTTTCCCCCCCGCCCTTGACACACCCCTACCCTCCCTTACCCCCCAGTGTCTTATGTCCATTAGTTATGCTTATATGCATGCATACAAGTCCTTCGGTTGATCTCTTAATCCCCTCCCTCCTGCCCCCCAACTCTCTCTGGCCTTCCCACTGTAGTTTGG
>NW_005871071.1:24452-25972 GCF_000147115.1 Myotis lucifugus | reverse complement strand
TGTATGTTTAAAAATTCCGTGAACACACGTGAAATCGCTGCTGTAGCATAAGATGTGAGAGTTTGAGAAGAGGAAAGATGAAACTGGTAGGGTGGGAGAAAGGACCATAAATAGGGGGATGCAGTGTCTAAGCTGAGCTGAAGAGGGTCTTGAACAACCTATACAGATGCTCAGAGACAACATCAAATGTGTCAGGGATGTACTAGAGCTCCTTTTGCAGACACATCCTGTATGTTGAAAGGAATTCTTTGGGATATGTTGCCTGGAGTGGAGGAGTGAGACCCTTAAGCACCGAGTAAGAAACCATCCTATCTAATAATAGACAAACATGGTAATTGACCATACCTTCGCTACGCCTCCCATTGGCTAATCAGCACGATATGCAAATTAACCGCCAACAAAGATGGCGGCGAATTTGCATACTGCAGGAAGGGCTGGACAGTGCGATCCGCCCGCCCCGCCGCCTGCTCGGCTGCCCGCCAGGCCTACCATCCACGTGTGCGACCTGGTGGGCGGTGGGGCGGGGCGATTGTGACCAGCCCAACCCGTCCCACCGCCCGCTGGGCCTGCCGTGTGCAGTGGGCAGCGGGGCGGGGCGCGCTGCAGAGGGCCTGCCATCTGCGACCCAGCGCGGGATCCGGGCCTGCCATCTGCCACCCGGGGAGCCGGCCTAAGCCAGCAAATGGTTATCTCCCGAGGGGTCCCAGACTGTGAGAGGGCACAGGTCCCACTGAGGGACACCCCCCTCCCCCCCCCGCCAGTGCACAAATTTTTGTGCACCGGGCCTCTAGTTTAGGAAGAAATTATAAAAATAAGGGCAGTCAGGAGAGAGAGGTAGCTTAGGGGAAGGTGTCCTGTTTGGCTCTAGATGTGTTGAGGTAACAGAAAGATATCCACTGGGAAGTATAGTTGGAAATGGACCAGCAGCATCAGGAGGGACAGACTTGGGAAGCTTCTACCTGGAAGAGATGGTGGCAAGATGTTGCTGTACATAAAACAAAAAAAGCTTCAAATCAAGAACAATAAAGCTCCGAACAAATACTCAAGATCAACCTTCCTTTAATGGGCCTTTCCTGGGAGGTTGCCAGTCGCCTCCTAAATGCCAGTCCCAAAGCAGCTTTTCAGACCTTGAGCTCTTGACTGTTACTAAGCATTTATATGGGTGACTGTTTATGTGGTTCCTCCTGCACTACAGAAGGGCCATTTGTCAGTATATTTTAGATGGTTATTCTCCATACCTAGTAAATCTGTTTTAAAAAATTTATCCTAAAAAAATGATCACAGAGACAGTAGAGGACTTTTAGATAGTGTTGTAATGAATATCTCATAATAGAGACATATTCTCTATTAAGAGATCAGTTAAATCCATTCAATGAAATGCTGTGAATACCATGTTTTAATAGAATACTTAAAGATGTCAAAATGCATGTTACAGCCCTAGCTTGTGTGGCTCAGTTGGTGAGGGGTCATCCTGTTGCACAAAGTGTTGCCAGTTCAATTCCTGGTCAGGGCACATGCCT
>NW_005871071.1:0-24352 GCF_000147115.1 Myotis lucifugus | reverse complement strand
TCATTTGTATTTCTGTGGGGTCTGTTGTTATTTCGCCTCTATCATTTCTGATTTGGTTTATTTGGGACCTTTCTCTTTGCTTCTTGGTGAGCCTGGGAAGTGGTTTGTCAATCTTGTTTATCCTTTCAAAGAACCAGCTCTTGGCTTCATTGATTTTCTGTATTGTTTTTTTGGTCTCTATGTCATTGATTTCTGCTCTAATCTTTATTATCTCCTTCCTTCTGCTCACTCTGGCGTTTTCTTGTTGCTCTCTTTCTAATTCTTTGAGTTGTAGAGTTAGATGATTAACTACCATTTTTTCTTGTTTTTTGAGATAGGCCTGTAGAGCTATAAACTTCCCTCTCAGGACTGCTTTCATTGTGTCCCAGAGTTTTGGATTGTTGTGTTTTCATTGTCATTAGTGTCCAGGATGTTTTTAATTTCTTCTTTGATGTCATCGGTAACCCAATCAATATTTAATAACATGCTATTCAGCTTCCAAGTTTTTGAGTATTTTGGGTTGTTTTTATTGTAGTTTATTTCTAACATTATGCCATCATGGTCTGAGAAGATGCTTTTTATGATCTCAATCTTCTTGAATTTGTGGAGACTTTGCTTGTGACCCAATATGTGGTCTATTTTTGAATATGTCCCATGAGCACCTGAGAGGAATGTATATTCCGCAGCTGTGGGGTGTAGTGTTCTGAAGATGTCAATTAAGTCCATCTGATCTAGTGAGTCATTTAGGATTGCTGTTTCTTTGCTGATTGTTTGTCTAACGGATTTATCCAGTGATGTCAGTGGTGTATTAAAGTCCCCTACCATGATTGTGCTATTGTCGATATCTCCCCTGATATCTTCCAGAAGTTTTCTTATGTATGTGGGTGCTCCTGCATTGGGTGCATATATGTTTACCAGGGCTACATCTTCCCGTTGTATTGATCCCTTTAGTATCATGAAGTGGCCCTCCCTATCTCTGGTTATGGCCTTCACTCTGAGATGTATTTTGTCAGATATAAGTATTGCTACCCCAGCTTTCTTTTCCTTTCCATTTGCGTGAAAGATATTTTTCCATCCCTTCACTTTCAGTCTGTGTGAGTCCTTTCCAATGAGGTGGGTCTCCTGTAGACAGCAGATGTATGGGTCATGTTCTTCTATCCATTCAGCCACTCGGTGTCCCTTATTTGGAGCATTTAGTCCATTCACATTCAAAGTTATCATTGAAAGGCACTTGTCCGTAGCCACTTCTTTTTTGTGTGTGTGTGTGGCTGTTTTCTTTCTGAGCCTGATATTTCTTCTTTTACACCAGTCCCCCCAGCATTTCCTGCATGGCTGGCTTGGTGGTGATAAACTCCCCTAGCCCTCCCCTGTCTGTGAAGCTTCTTATTTCCCCTTCAATTTTGAACGACAGCCCTGCTGGATAGAGCATTCTTGGATTCAGTCCTCCGCCCTGCATCACCTTGTAGATTTCCGTCCATTCTTTTCTGGCCTGATGTGCCTCTGTTGAGAAATCACTTGACAATCTAATGGGAGATCCCCCGTATGTTACTTTCCGCCTCTCTCTTGCAGCCTGTAAGACTCTCTCCTTATCCTGAACATTTGCCATGGTAATTATGATGTGTCTTGGTGTGGGTCCCTTCGGGTCCACCCCGCCTGGGACTCTCTGGGCCTGTGCGACTTCCCTCTTCCCCACCTCAGGGAAGCCCTCTGACACCATCCCTTCGAATAGGCCCTCCAATCCATGTTCATCTTTCTGTTGTTCTGGCACCCCTATTATTCGTATGCTGCTTCGTTTCATGTTATCCCAAAGTTCCCTTAGGCTCTCCTCCTGCCTTTTAATTTTTTTCTCCATTTGCAGTACAGTTTGAGTGTGTTTTGCTTCCTTGTCTTCTAATTCACTGATTCGGTCCTCCGCTTCTCCCAGTCTACTGTTGATACTTTCAATGGTGTTTTTTATTGCAGCTATGTCGCTCTTCATTTCTTCTTGGGACTTACTTAAGTTGTTGATTTTTTCACCTGTCTCTTCTAGCTTCTTGCATACGTAGTTGAGTTTTTCATCTGTTTCTTCTTGCTTCTTGAACATCCGGTGCATGTACTCTAGGAACCTTATTCTGAATTCTTTTTCCGTCATGTTGCATATCTCTGTCTCACTTAGCTGCTTTTCTGGCGAGTCCTCCTTTTCTTTCCTTTGGGGGTTTCTTTGTCTACCCATGTTTGATCTCACTGACATTACTAGTTGTTGAATCGTTCAGTGGCTGGACCCTGGGTGGCAGTGGCTGCTCCCTGGGTGGCAGTGGCTCCTCGGTCTGTGGTTGCTCCTTGGGCGGTTGTGGTAGCAGCGGCTCCTCTGTTGATAGCAGGGCCTCTGATGGGTGCTGTTCACAGTTGTGGTGGCTCTTCTGGCTGGTGGAGGGAGGCTTCAGACGCAGCAACTGTTCCCCAGGCAGAGCGTGTGGTGATCAGGAGGCCGCTGTTGCTTGAATCTTCGAGGCAAGTCCAACCTTTCCGTGGAGGGGTGCAGGTCTCCCCTTGGCTCTTGCAGTCGCGCTGTTTGCGAATCGCTGCCTCCGGGTCAGTAGCCGCCGGGCTAGTAGCCGATCTCTGGATGCCGGTGAACGCTGCCTGAGATGGCGCGGTCCCGCCGCTGCGCTGGTGCCCAGAGGGAGGTTTCAGCCTCAATCTCCAACCATCCGCATTTTTTAGGAGTTTTCTGTCTTTCCTGGCTGCAGACTGTCTCTCAGCTGAACCTCCCCAGCTTGATCGGGCTGATTGTTACCCGTTTCAGCTGCTCGCCCCCATCTGGTCCGGGACAAAGCACCAACACGTCCGTCTAAGCCTCCGCCATTTTCTCATCTCCACGCGCAGCCTGTTGAATGGTCGTGACTGGGACACTGTTAGGACCAATTAGCATATTACCTCTTTATATATATATAGATAAGGTAGATGAGTGATCTGCCTAATGTAGAGTAATGTTATCAAACACAAATAGTATTTTTAGATTTCCTGAAATGTACTTTTTTTCTCTTGCCAATAGATCTCAGCATATTAACCTTTCCTAAAGCAATTCTGAATTCGGTTATCTGACATTAGCCAAGTGCTTTCAATTGTCTCAACTCTTTTTAAATTTTTTAGGTGTCCACTGATTTGGAGAACATTGACACAGAAGTTAATTCTAAAGCGAAGAGTCATGTGACACTCCCGGAGAGCAGTTTTAGAAGAAATTGGAAATAGAGTTACAACCAGAGCCACACAAGTAGCTAAGGTAACAAACTTGAGGACTGTATGGGCACCCACTGGAGCAACATTGGCTGTCCTGCCCTATTCACATATCTTTTCCTTGTAGAAAGCTTCAAACACCAAAGCACCTGTTCAACCCACCAAAACAACAAATGTCAACAAACAGCCGAAACCTGTTGCTTCTGTGAAACCAGTACAGATGAAAATGTTGGCTCCAAAGGTAGGAAGTTCTGAATTTACAAACTTACTTCATGAAGTAGCCTGTTTTTGGCTAGGCTGCATGGTGCCTTTTCTGCACTGCAACTTTTGAAGAATAGCTAATTACACTCAAATAAATTCAGTGATCTCAGAGTGAAATTTGGTAGTTTTTGTTAAAATAATCGTAAGAATGAACTTGCCCATGAAGACTGTGTAAGCTCACAATTCTGTGACTGGTTAGCTCAGCCTGTTCCCTTCCACCATGTTCAAGTTCATGCATGCTGTCATTCCTAGATTATATACACTCATGTGATTACCATGAGCTGGCTCTGTTGTAGGTGCTGAGAATACAACAATAACTACTTGGCTCTTTCCAGTTCAAAGATATGTATATATTATTGTATGAAGTTTTTCCAAATAAAACTGGTTATATGAGAAATATATACATCGAACACTTACTATATGCATTCTTTTATATTAAGGCTGATAAAGGGGCATCTTGCCTTCACAAAGCTTGTATAGAAAGGGCATCTGTACCTGAAAATTTAATTAGTAATCCTAGGAAACGATCCTAGATGCACTTCATGGAATAAGTGGCATTTGTAAGGATAAGGAGAAGCTGACAGGAAAAAGCACCTTTTGGGGGGACGGGGAGAACAAAGCAGTAGCAAGAATCAAGGCACCAAATGTGTTTTGGGTAAGGAGTCTACAAGTCTAACTTGGGTCAGGAGGTTTGTGTGAGGAAGCAGAAGATAAAGTTGGGAGAAGGTTACAGTTGTATTTGAAGGCCTTGGAATTTAGATTTTTTCCTGAAGGCAGTGATTTTTAACCTTTTTCATCTCATGGCACACAAAGTAATTACTAACATTTTGCAGCACACCAAAAAATATATTTTTTTCTGATCTGACCAAAAAAAAAGGTATGATTTCAATTTATTCTATCAGGGAAAAGAGCTCAGTGTCCCTGACTAGCCAAGTATTGTATGTTTTAAAAATTCCCGTGACACACCGGTTGAAAATCGCTGCTGTAAGGCAATAAGGAATGTGAAGAGTTTTGAGAAGAAGGGAAGGATGAAACTGGGTAGGGTGGGAGAAAGGACCATAAATTAGGGGGAATTGCAGTTGTCTAAGCTGGAGCTGAAGAGGGTCTTGAACCAACCTATACAGATGCTCAGAGACAACATCAAATGTGTCAGGATGTACTAGAGCTCCTTTTGCAGACACATCCTGTATGTTGAAGGAATTCTTTGGATATGTTGCCTGGAGTGGAGGAGTGAGACCCTTAAGCACCGAGTAAGAAACCATCCTATCTAATAATAGACAAACATGGTAATTGACCATACCTTCGCTACGCCTCCCATTGGCTAATCAGCACGATATGCAAATTAACCGCCAACAAAGATGGCGGCGAATTTGCATACTGCAGGAAGGGCTGGACAGTGCGATCCGCCCGCCCCGCCACCTGCTCGGCTGCCCGCCAGGCCTACCATCCACGTGTGCGACCCGGTGGGCGGCGGGGCGGGGCGATTGTGACCAGCCCAACCCGTCCCACCGCCCGCTGGGCCTGCCGTGTGCAGTGGGCAGCGGGGTGGGGCGGCGCGGCAGAGGGCCTGCCATCTTCGACCCAGCGCGGGATCCGGGCCTGCCATCTGCCACCCGGGGAGCCGGCCTAAGCCAGCAAATGGTTATCTCCCGAGGGGTCCCAGACTGTGAGAGGGCATAGGTCCCACTGAGGGACACCCCCCCCCCCCCACCAGTGCACAAATTTTTGTGCACCGGGCCTCTAGTTTAGGAAGAAATTATAAAAATAAGGGCAGTCAGGAGAGAGAGGTAGCTTAGGGGAAGGTGTCCTGTTTGGCTTTAGATGTGTTGAGGTATCCACTGGGAAGTATAGTTGGAAATGGACCAGCAGCATCAGGAGGGACAGACTTGGGAAGCTTCTACCTGGAATCTACCTGGAAGAGATGTTGCTGTACATAAAACAAAAAAAGCTTCAAATCAAGAACAATAAAGCTCCGAACAAATACTCAAGATCAACCTTCCTTTAATGGGCTTTTCCTGGGAGGTTGCCAGTGGCCTCCTAAATGCCAGTCCCAAAGCAGCTTTTCAGACCTTGAGCTCTTGACTGTTACTAAGCATTTATATGGGTGACTGTTTATGTGGTTCCTCCTGCACTACAGAAGGGCCATTTGTCAGTATATTTTAGATGGTTATTCTCCATACCTAGTAAATCTGTTTTAAAAAATTTATCCTAAAAAAATGATCACAGAGACAGTAGAGGACTTTTAGATAGTGTTGTAATGAATATCTCATAATAGAGACATATTCTCTATTAAGAGATCAGTTAAATCCATTCAATGAAATGCTGTGAATACCATGTTTTAATAGAATACTTAAAGATGTCAAAATGCATGTTACAGCCCTAGCTTGTGTGGCTCAGTTGGTGAGGGGTCATCCTGTTGCACAAAGTGTTGCCAGTTCAATTCCTGGTCAGGGCACATGCCTGTGCGCACTTGGGGGCATGCATGAGGCAGCAAATTGATGTTGCATTCTCACATTGATGTTTCTCTCCCTTCCTCTCTAAAAGTCAATAAACTATTCTTTTTTGAAAAATGCATGTTACATTAGAAAACATTCAAATTATCACATGATATGATGCAATGAAACCCCAAATTTGCTTTTAAAAATGTTTTCATATGCAAAATATTGATGATACTTTTTAGTATTTTGTTGGGCTTAAGATTGATTTTTATTTTCTTCCTTAAAATTGTCAGATTTTTTTTCACCATAGATACATATTACTATTTGAATTGAAGAAGGAAAAAAGACCCCAAAAAAAGCAAAGAACCAAAAATATTGTGAACAAAACAAAGGAGAAATTTCCTTCAGAACTCCACTCTCTGAGTTCCCTTTTCTCCACATCTTGGCTGACTCCTTTTTCTCTAGCTTCCTGACAAAATTGAGGCCACTGTGTTTCAGATAAAGAATTATGGACCTGTAGCTCAGTTTATCTAAAAACCATTTCTGTGATTGAAACATGCTTCTAGTTTCAGAATACATCGAGGATTAATGAACAAGAATTGTTTCCAATTCAAAGGCACTTTTCTCTGAAAAAGAGTACAGGAGTGACCATGACATTTACAATGTAGGGAAGCCCCACCTGGCAGGGTAGCCCCTCTGCTCGCCTGTCTCCTGTCTGCCCTCTAGCTTTTGCTCTGTCCTCTGCTCCATCTGCAGTCACTGTTGCTCCGTACAGGTGTTGAAAATGCCTGTCCCTATAGCTGCTTAAAATGCCAGTGAAGCACAGGGTGTCTAACAGCAGTGAGCCCTTCCATTCCATTCCACAGCATATTACATTCCCTAAAGCTAATCAGGGTAACTGATTTCACCTTTCTACAGTTGTGTGTGCCTATGTATTCACGAGTACACAGTCTCTGCTACAAATTGGGAACTGATCAGAATCAAGTTTTACTTGGAGTCTTTCCTTGTTGCACTTAATTGACATTGATTTATGATGTTTGGCATCATAAATTTAATAAATGAAGAAACTCTGGCCTGGCCAGTGTAGCTCAGTGGTTGAGTGTCAACCTATGAACCTGGAGGTCACAGTTTTATTCCCGGTTGGGGCACATGCCTGGGTTGTGGGCTTGACCCCCCATTGTTGGGTGTGCAGGAGGCAGCCGATCAATGACTCTCTCTCATCATTGATGTTTCTATCTTCCCTCTGAAACCAATAAAAACATATTTTTTAAAAAAAGAAGAAACTCTGTTTTACTAAGATTTGTGTAAATACCTATATATTTGCCTATCAGTATTAATCGTTCTCTTAACAGACCCAACTCACTCAATGTCGGTACTTGGAGAATTTCAGTAGCCTTGACTCACACTTCACCCAGCTCTTAATCAAACAGAAGTTCAAGTTCAGCAAAATCTCACATCTTCATTGTTTCTGATAGACTTTTCAGTTGTCTCTGACAGTTCACATAACTCATTCGTTCGTCTAACTTGAAGGTTTTAATTCTTTAGGCTGATTTTGTCATTCAGAGGTTTGTGCCGCATAACTAGCTGATAGTTTTTTATTTTACATGCAGTAGCCCTGGGCAGAGGGCCCCACAGTTGGTTTATAGGGCTTAGGCTACTACTTGCATGATGAGTGGGATCTTAAGAAAGATTTTAGAATAATTAAGCTGGAGTCCAAAAGGAATGCTTTTAGAAAATTATGCTGGGGGTTTTGGGATATAGCTAAACTCAGGTGTACTTCTGAACAGACATGAGTCAACATTTCAAGCTGCTAAGGCAGCACATGACGATAATCTCTGCTTCCTTAAACCAGCTTCCTGGAACTGACTGCCCTCCCTGGGGAGAGTGAAAATGCTTATCCTTGAAAAAGGTGACCTTACACTGAAGCTGCATGTGCTTATTAAAATGTGCATTCTATTCCAGTCACTCTTGCTCAGTTCCTTCAGTGAGTTCAGTTGCCTTAGGATAAATCTAAACTCCTTCGTTAGATTCTTGCTCACCTTTCCAGCACATCTTTGCATACCTCACGTACTATCTCCCACCATCCCAAATCAGTGTGTAGTCCCCACACTTGCCTTTATCTCTTGGCTTCCGCTGGGACTTTGTACTGGTGTACCTTTTCCCTACTCATTTTCCTGAAAGTCTTCCCCTCTCTGGTCACTGTCCCTAGGTTTCTCCCTGGTACCCCAAGTAGCATTTCTTATTTATTCTAGCCCCTTGGAATTCTTATATTCTTGAATAAATGTCATGCCTACCAGAATACCTCTTATTCTCCTGGACCTTTCTTGGTTTAATAACTTTGATTTAAGAGGGAAAGGCCTGTTTCGAATTGCTATGTATATCTTGTTGGTAATGTTTTATCCTTTTCTAAGATTAGAAACTATAAGCATTGAGCTTTAATGTAAATCAAAATTGTTTATTATACAGCATTCTCTTTCTATATTTATTACTTTAATACGTATTCTTTACAGCCTACCAATTCTGTTAGGTTTTACTTTGAGAAGTACCTGTCATTCTTTTAAAAGGTAATGGTTTATTTATACTTCATTACTAAACACTTGCTTTAACTTAATATATTTTTAATGTGTGATTTGAAAAAAAACACCCCATCAATATAAGAAAATAATTAGTGGGTGTATACTTGCTCGGTCTTTGCTTCCTCCTCCTATTTTATTCATAGGCTGGAATGTGCTTTTCTGCTTTTTAGTTTCCAAACATTTTCTCAGTTTAGAATAAATTAATTGGCGAGAAGAAAGCATTACACTGGCAGAAGAGGCTACTGCTAAAGTGAACTGTCAGCTGGAGCACCTACTCTATGTTAGGGATGACATAAGTATTTGAGATACCTTAGTGAACAAATCAATTTAAATAAATGTAGGGTTATAGAGCTCACATTCCAGGAGAGGTAGACAGAAAATAATACATACCATACATAAGTAAACTCTGTAATATATTAGGTGGTTATAGGTTATATGGGAGAAACACACTAAGAGAAATGAAGCACGTGTGGTGGGAATAAGAAGCAGATGACCATTTTAAGTAGGAGTCAGGAGAGACCTCAATGAGAAGGTAGCATTTAAACAAAACTTGAAGAAGTTGAGGGAGTTACCCATCGAATACAGGAACAAGCGCATTCTGGGAAGTGGGAGCCTGTTTGCAGCGGGGGAGGCTAGTAGGTTGGAGTGAAGCAAACCAAGGGAGAGGAGCAGGAGACTGGTCAGCAGGGAACAGGAAGATCAGGTCCTGCAGAGCCTGTAAGCCATTGTGAAGACTTAGGGTTTCACTTTGAGTAAATTAGAGAATTTTAAAGGGGAGTATATCTCTAAAGACTTCATCTACTACATCATGAGTTATTCACCTGAAATTTGTTGTTTTGGCTTTAACATATTTCATTGATTGACTAGAGGCCTGGTGACAAAAATTTGTGCACTCGGGTGGGGGGGGTGGTCCCTCAGCCCAGCTTGTGCCTTCTCGCAGTCTGGGACACCTCGGGGGATGACCATCTGCTGGCTTAGGCCTGCTCCCCGGGGGATTGGGCCTAAGCTGGCAATCAGACATCCCTCTGGCAGCCCGGCAGCCCTCGGGGGATGTCCACTTGCCAGCCGGGAACAGACCTAAGCTGCAGTCGGACATCCTTAGCGCTGCTGAGGAGGCAGGAGAGGCTCCCGCCACCACTGCTGTACTGGCAGCCATCAGCCTGGCTTGTGGCTGAGCAGAGCTCCCCCTGTGGGAGCGCACTGACCACCAGAGGGCAGCTTCTGCATTGAGCGTCTGCCCCATGGTGGTCAGTGTGTGTCATAGTGACCAGTCATTTCCAGTCTTTCTGCTGTTAGGGTCAGTTTGCATATTACCCTTTTACTATATAGGATAGAGGCCTGGTGCACGGGTGGGGGCCGGCTGGTTTGCCCTGAAGGGTGTCCCGGATCAGGGTGGGGGTCCCCACTGGTGTGCCTGGCCAGCCTGGATGAGGGGCTGATGGCTGTTTTCAGGCTGCCCGCACCGCCTTTAGGGTGGGGGTCCCCACTGGGGTGCCTGGCCAGTCTGGTTGAGGGGCTGAGGGTTTTCAGGCTGGTCAAGCCCGCCAGCAACTGAAGCTACCAGCCTCTCCTTTTTTCTTTTTTTTTTTTTTTAAAATTATGGGATTTATTTACCTTCTATAACTGAAACTTTGTTGCCGCTCCAGCTCCGAGGCCACGGCCTGCTGAAAGCAGGTATCTGGGGTTTGTTTAGCTTCTATAATTGCAACTTTGTTGCTTAGAGTAGAGCTCAGAGCTCGGCCGCAGCAGGGAGGAAGCTCCATCACTGGAGCAAGCAAGCCTCCTGCTTGCTTCAGCTGCGTGGCTGCCGGCCGCCATCTTTGTTGGCGGTTAATTTGCATATCTCGCTGATTAGCCAATGGGAAGCGTAGCGGAGATATGGTTAATTTCTTTCTTTTTTTTTTTTAATTATATATGTGTTTTCTTTTTTCTCTCTTTTTTTTATTGCTTAAAGTATTACAAAGAGTATTACATATGTCTCCTTTTTTTTTTTTCCCCGCCCTTGACAATCCCCCGGCCTCCCCTACCCCCCAGTGTCTTATGTCCATTGGTTATGCTTATATGCATGCATACAAGTCCTTCGGTTGATCTCTTACCCCCCTGGTTAATTTCAATCTCTGTCTATTATTAGATAGGATTGCTTGACTTTAGAGATACGTGACAGAGACAGAGTGAAACATCGATTTGTTGTTCCACTTATTTATGCATTCATTGGTTGCTCCTTGCATGTGCCCTGACTGGGGATAGAAATTGCAATGTTGGTGTATTGGGACGATGCTCTAACCAACTAATCTACCTGGCCAGGGTTATATGATACTTTTAAACCAATTAGCTCTGCATGTATTTGATGAAGGCTGCTCCTAAAGTGGTAATACATACACTTTAATTTGCCGATGTAGGAGCCTTATCCTGCACCTGAGGATATCTCCATGAAGGAAGAGAACCTCTGTCAAGCTTTCTCTGATGCTTTGCTCTGCAAGATTGAAGATATTGATAATGAAGATTGGGAGAACCCTCAGCTCTGCAGCGACTACGTTAAGGATATCTATCAGTATCTGAGACAGCTTGAGGTGAGTGGTCCTTCGTGTCTTGGTTGTGTAAACAGTGTCAAATGTACCACACAGTTGGGAAGGAAACGAGTTCAGCTCTTTAAACTTTTAATTCTCCCAACAGGTTCTGCAAACCATAAGTCCACATTTCTTAGATGGAAGAGAGATAAATGGACGCATGCGTGCCATCCTGGTGGACTGGCTGGTACAGGTCCACTCCAAGTTTAGGCTGCTGCAGGAGACCCTCTACATGTGCGTCGCCATTATGGATCGGTTTTTACAGGTCAGTGTGGCTGCGGGGACTTCGTACCAGGGGCTCACAGAACATTGCGTTTATGGGATGCCAAGGTGTGGTAGCTCTGAAGAAAAGACCAAAAGCCAATTTATGAGAAGCCAGAGAACTTCAGGGGCTAGAATGGGAAGCTCTCCAAGTGTGTCAAACCTCTGGTGGTTCTGAGCAATGGGGGGCATTTTAGTTCGGCCAGCCTTCTGAACAGGCTGGGGGAATACGGCATTGCCTCAGTCACTCCTGAAGGAGGTGTGCCAGCAGATGGTCTGCAGTCAGTCTGACGCCTGTGGGGCCTGTGATGCTGGCTTTCCTGGCCTGCTTGCGGTTTCCATAGTACAGTATTCTTTGGTGAGCTTCCTCTGAAAAGAGGAGTTTGGTTAGAGAACTTGAAAGTTTCCAGCCAGGTGTGACTTTGAATCATGGTAGAAGTGGAGGAGGCAGAATTTTTTATAAAAGGGTTGGGGTATGTGGGGGGAGTGTATTAGAATGAAATCTCAACTAAGGACTGTAAGAAATGAAGGTGAGAGGCAGAGTGATCATCAAAATATTTATCAATTGGTAAGTCAAAAACACCAACCACTTAGAAGAAATTCCAGACATAAACCATGAGTGTGTAATCTACCAAACAGTAGCCTTGCAGATATGATTTATTTATGTAAAGTCAACGTTTATGATACAGGTTTAGGTCAAGTATAAACAATACAACAAAAACTGTGTTTATAATTAATGACCCTAAGATACTACAAAATCCTAAGAAACCATAGTGGTTTTCATTATACAAGTGATTTACATTATACAGTCATATTTTTGGTAGTTTTCAGTAATTGGAGTTGAAGCAAGAAAAGCAAAGTCCCAGTTTTATTTGTTTTTGTTTTTCTAAGGAATTAAGGGGGGCATTTATACCCTAGACTGAGATTTTCACTGACTATGAAACGTCTATGAAAGATTCTTCAGACTGAATAAAGAGTATACTTTTGGTGAGGATTACAGAAACATTTAAGAATCTCCTTCCTTGTCCCCAGGAGGCCATTAAATTCCTGCTTTTTGGCTTGGCCTTATGCTGATTCAGACCATGTTGAGTGCCACATTGGGGCTTCCCTAGACACTCAAGCCAGGACAACGGGCATGGAGCAGTGACTGGGAGCTTCGTTGTCATGCCTAATTCTTCTCCACTCAGCAATTGAGTCCTCTTGGACTGGTGTCTGAATCTCTTATCAGGCCATCTGTTTTTAGGTTGGGGAAAATATGTATTTCATAGGGTTTTTGATTCGATGAGGTGGTTGTTAGAATCTTAGCATTGTGCCTGGCATGTCGTGAGTACTCAGTAACAGACAGTGGTGCTACCGGCTGTTAACATTTAGGCCTCCAATGTGAGAGAGTCAATGTGCACATCTCCAGGACTCGGTTCCCTCTCACTCTCTTCCACCCAGATTTCCAGTCTTCTTGTTAGGTATGACTTGGACACATTCTTCTCCAATTAGGTTCAGCCAGTCTCTCGTAAGAAGCTTCAACTGGTTGGGATTACAGCTTTGCTTTTGGCCTCCAAGTATGAGGAAATGTTTTCTCCAAATATAGAAGACTTCGTTTACATCACAGACAATGCGTATACCAGTTCCCAAATCCGAGAAATGGAAGCTCTAATTTTGAAAGAACTGAAATTTGAGTTGGGTCGGCCTTTACCACTACATTTTTTAAGGCGGGCATCAAAAGCTGGGGAGGTAAGTGCCTCCAATTCTGTAGGAGACTTTCTTTTGCTGCTTGTTGTCTCAACCCAGAAACATTGATCCAATTAAAGTGAAACTTATGAATTTATAGGATACATCTTTTAGATAAGTCCTAATACTTATCGCATCAGCTCTTAAGAGAAATGACCTCACATTCTGTGTTTGACATACTGTGGAGTAGAATGGTTCCTGGGAAGGAAAAGTGAGTTTAGTGGATTTGTGTTCTTAGTCCTCCATCCAGAAATTTGCAAGATAATAACTGTGCTCCTTCCTCTCTCTGGCTGTTCTTTCGTAGGTTGATGTTGAGCAGCACACGTTAGCCAAATATTTGATGGAACTGACGCTCATCGACTACGACATGGTGCATTATCACCCTTCCAGGGTGGCAGCGGCTGCTTCCTGCCTGTCCCAGAAGGTTCTAGGCCAAGGAAAATGGGTGAGTGTTGGATTTAAGAAGAAATTTGTCAAGTCATATTGTAGGACCTCTTGACAGGAAAGACATTAGCATTTTTATAACTCTGTCCTTAAGCAATTGTTAAGAGTCCAAAGGCATAAAAAAAGCTGTTGGAATGATCCAGATGGAGAGAGGCGATGACACCATGGTACACATGCGTTACAGAGTCATAAAGAATGAGGACGGCCCTGGCCAGTTTGTTCAGGTTAGAGCGTCAACCCTAGGACTGAAAGGTCTTAGGTTCGATTCCTGGTCAAGGGCATGTACCTTGGTTGCAGATTCAGTTCCCAGCCCTGGTTGGGGTGTGAGTAGGAGGCAACCAACTGATATGTCTCTCTCACATGGGTGTTTCTCCCTCCCTCCCTCCTTTCCTTCCTCCCTCCCTCCCAACCTTCCCTTCCACATTCTCTAAAAATCAGTAGAAAAAATATCTTCACTCCTAGGGTGAGGATTAAGAAAACAAATAAGGAAGGCCACCAAGAATAGGCTAAGATTTCTTGGATATTTTGTTAAGTGAAACAAGCAAATTGTGAAACACACAAGACAAAGCAAGGCCAAAGCCCAACTGATATACCAGTACAGATAAAATGAGCCATTTTTAGATTCATACAAGGAGACAAAGATGCTAGCTCCTCGGGTCCTTGTCTCGCTTGCCAAAGAGAACAACATTGAAACAAAAGGGACTGGATGACTGCAGTGCAGGGCATGGGATGCCCTTTGTGCAGGCGCCTATTCTAGACTGCCACCAAGCAGGCGTATAGTCTGTAGCTGAACCTGAGAGCAGCAGAGAAGAGCCTCCTCAGAACCAGGAGGTGATGAGAAATGGTCTCCTAACAGCCTCCCAGGGGAGATAGGGAGGTGAGTGGGAGCTGGCTTAGAGGCAGCTCCTCCCAAGCTGGCCAGCCCCTCGTTCCGGGAGGATCACGAGACAGATAAGCCGTGCTCAGACCTCTGCCTGCACGGCCTATGTGGATACATGCAAGATACCAAGGCATCATGGCAGAGCTGTTTCCTCCATACACGTGTGTATAGTTAACACTTTATGTAAGAAAGAAGGGCAGTAAGAGAGTATATGTATGTGTGTTTATGTATTTGCTAAGCTTTAAAAAAATAAAGGAAGACCCAAAAGGAGTGTAGATGGATACCCATTGACTTAGGTGGGAACAGGGGAGAAGGTGGAGGATGGGAGCAGGACTTCTGGCTATAATTTTTATTAACTTGTATACAATATAATGTAACTTTTTAACTTTTGAACAGTGCAAATGTTTTATGCAAACCATAAAATGGAATTAAGCAGAAACAATTTCACTATCAAATTGATAATAGAACATAGGGAAAAATTAATTCAAATGCCTTTTGAACACAGCATTCTGACTGTGCATCCTTAGTGGGATTTGAAGTTAGATAAAACAAAGGACCAAAAAAGGCAACATACTTATAATTTACTTAGGAAGTTTGTTAATAATCTGTTATTATAATTCTGAAACTATTTATGTATTGTAGGATAAATAAATAAACATTTAAATTATTAAGGATTTAAAATGTTCACTATAAGTGGAAAGAGAAAATATTGTTAGTAATTAAAAACAAAAGGGAAAACCCTATAATATTAAATCTGTTTTGGAAATGTCAGTAAATGCATAATGAAGGGGCCGAGAAACAATGGCCACTCAGTAGCAGTCAACATACCTAGTAGCCACATTTTTTTTTTTAATTTGATACTTTAAAAAAATATATATATTTTATTGATTTTTTACAGAGAGGAAGGGAGAGGGATAGAGAGTTAGAAACATCGATGAGAGAGAAAGAAACATCGATCAGCTGCCTCCTGCACACCCCCTACTGGGGATGTACCCACAACCAAGGTACATGCCCTTGACCGGAATCGAACCTGGGACCTTTCAGTCCACAGGCCGATGCTCTATCCACTGAGCCAAACCGGTTACGGCCCTAGTAGCCACATCTTGAATACAACTATGGCTCCTTTAAGAAGGCTGATTTCAGGGCTGTGGCAGGAGAAGTACAAGATGAGCAAGATAGCAAGCAAAGATCAATGCAGTGGGTCACATCAAAAGGAAATGGGAACTGGCTTCAAAAGGCTTTTACTGAAAAAATTTGAGCATGACAAGGAATAGTGAAAGTAATAGATTATAATACATTTCAAAAATTCACAAGTCCATAATGATAAGAAGGAAAGGAAAACGGAAAGGAAAGGAAACAGGCCCTGGCCAGATAGCTCAGTTGGTTAGAGCATCACCCCAATACGCCAAGGTTGCAGGTTCAATCCCTAGTCAGGGCACGTACAAGAATCAACCAAAGAATGCATAAGTAAGCGAAACAACAAATCGGTGTTTTTCTCTCTCCCTCTCTCCCTCTCTCCCTCTCCCCCCCCCCCTCTCTCTCACCAATCAATAAGTAAAAAATTTTAAAAATAAAGAAAGATAAGGAGGAAGAAGATAGGAAGAGAGAGAGAAAGAAAGGGGCGGCTTTTTTGTAATCAGTCAAAAGCCAGCTATTTACAGTGGAAAGAATGGTAGAGTTAGAAATGAACCAATGTAATTCATCAATTGATACTTATGTCATTAGGTGAAATTTTTGGGCATGAGATCCACATGGTCTCAAAATATCACCTCACAGATACATAGTAATACTGAAGAAAAACTGTACCTTTACAATGGGGAAGTTTTTTATTTATATATTTTTTTATTTACTAGGGGGCGATGCACGAAATTCATGCAAGAGTAGACCTTCCTTCCCCTGGCTGCTGGCACCAGCTTCCCTCAGGCTGCTGGCACCAGCTTCCCTCAGGCACCCAGGACCCAGGCTTCCCTCTGGCTATTGGCACCCAGGCCCCAGGCTTCCCTCGCAGAGGGAGGCTCTGCCCACCCACTGTAGCCCGCCAGTCGGTGGCCTGGGCCTCCCTCTGCGGGGCGATCATGGGGCGATGGCCGGCCCCCGACCAATCGCATCGCACCCGCCTTGGCTGGCCTGGCGCCAGTGTGTGTCATAGCAAGGATGGTCATCTGGATGGTCCCGGATGGTCATCCAGATGGTTGTTCTGCTGTTCAGCCATTCAGTCGATTTGCATATATATGTAGGATATGTGTGTGTGTATATATATGTACATATATATATATGTATATATGTGTATACACACACACATACAATTTTTATATAATATACATGGTGAGGTGAAAGGTTTACAGTTATGAGTATGCAAAACAGTTTATTCTTGTATTAGTATTAATTATTGTATTATTTTCCACACAAACAATACACTTGCATATATATATATAGGGTATCCCCAAAAAATGCATACATACTTTAACAGCCGATAGCTATTAAATGAAAATGAAATGTATTTTAATAAACACTGCCTTTATAATTATTCCAAGTCTGTGTATACATTTTTTGGCACACCCTGAATATACTTTTTGCTGCACTATTTAAAGGTGAGTTGCAGACACCATGATAAAGTGGCAAAATGTCAATTGATGAATCTACACAAAGGATATAAGATGTTCATTATATTATTCTTTTAGTTTTTCTGTAGATTTGAGATTTTTTGAAATAAAAAGCTTAAGGTAAAAAGGCCACTGGTATATGAATGGTACATAGTTCTGGTACCAATGGCTCATTTTAGCCAAATTACATTGCTCTCAGACACGCTTCCTTGGGTTCTAAACCTAACTACAGGTCTCCCTGTTTTCTGGGAATTGACTTCATAGTACCAATAGTTGTGTGTTATTTCAGGATTTGCTCCTGTTTAGTTCTTTTTTTTCTTTAATCTTTTTTAGTAGTAAGATTAAGTTGTGGTTTATTTTTCCCAATTACATTGTACCTGTGAAAGAGATGTGCTTCAGCTTTTAGTATTTATCACAGAACTGAAATAAAGTCAGGTTACATATCTTCATACATGAAGTCTTATTATCCATCAACACTGTCTTTTGCTTGAATTTTGTTCTCTGGGAGGCTGGGTGTGGAGGCTTCTCTGAGCGCTCTGTTCTCCAGGGCTTGTGAGAGTCCTGGGTGGCCTTTGCCCTTCCCGATTCAGTAAATTAGAAGCTGCCTTTGGCCTAGCTGTTGTCTGACCGACAATATGGCTCTTGAGCTCCCCACCAGCCACTGCCATGCTGGGCTTTGATGGGGGGCATGTGACATGCCCTAGTCCCAGGTTTCTGCCATAATTGTGACAGGCGTTCCTTTGTGGGTTTTGTTTTTCCTCTGCCCCACTTGCCATTCCCTTTCAGCGTGGTGAGAGGGGTAAGCAAGAAGCTTTGTTACGTGAAGTACCCTACTTACCCTGTGGAACCTTCTTTTAAAAAATGATGGTAGGGGAACTTTGACCTGATTTAGCTGAGAGCCGCACAACATCTTGGCTTAGTCCTGCGCGGAGTCAGTCATTCTCTGTTTGCTGGCTGCTCTGCTGGGACCAGGAGGGACGATTGTTCTTTTACAGCTTTTACACAGAAATGTCAGCATGTGTAAGATGGGCTCTTCTAAAGAAGTGGAGGCTTTACCGTGCCCCTCTCGTGCGTTGTGTTCCAGAACTTAAAGCAGCAGTATTACACTGGATACACCGAGAACGAGGTGTTGGAAGTCATGCAGCACATGGCCAAAAACGTAGTGAGAGTAAACGAAAACCTGACGAAGTTCATCGTAAGTACTCCTTGCTAAGCTGTGAAAGGTATTTGTGGACTTTGCATGTGAGAGTATTTGTATCTCTTTGTGTTTTCATGTAAATATATTGGCATATGTGTGAGAGTTTGTTTTAGCACAAGCTCTATTTTTCTAGTACACAGTGGATGGAGCATACTGATAAATGCTGAAAGCAGTTTCTTTAACCAGTTAACGGCCATGCGTCCAAAATGGAAACCATCCCCATTCCATATGCGCTGGAATATTTATGAATTTAAGTTACCATAACTTTTTTTTACAAACCTAGAGATGTCACTAACAAGCCTGATTTTAAAATTGGGCGACCAGAGTTGATATGCAAGGTTTGTGGCTACAGAAGCACTGGGTGTGTGGGGAAGGTCTGCCGCTTGCGCCTGTAAACGCTGATGGCGTGCAAAGGGTTAAAACAGGCCAACGATGTCCAGGCCCAGATTAGCCATCCAGGCAGCCAGCCGTTCAACAGAAGTATCCACGCCTGTCCCAGCGCCCCGTGGGCTCAGCCAGCAGGGAGCGCTGGTCAGCGGGTGGTCGGAACAGCAGGGGCCCACCTCAGATGGCCCAGAGGAAGGCTTGGGTATCTGGGTGATGTTCCTCAGGGCCTTTGTCCAGGATCCTTTGGGACAATGATGAAAGGCACCTGCCTAGCGAGCATGTGAAGGGGGGGCAAGCACCCGAGAGAAGGAGCCCGGGGAGATTGGGCACTGCCCTGTGCTTGTATGACACAGAATATCAGCTTCACGGAGAGTGAGGCATTTGTACCTCACACCCGGTTTGCTTTCTTACGTGTAGCTTCAGCACGATAGCACACAGTGGAAGCATAATGTTTAAGTCCTGTGGGTGTTGTCTGGGCTCTGCTAAGCACAATCGCCACTCAACGTTTATTGCCAGGGATTGCTGCCAGGCCTGGCCATCCTGTTATATCCTGATGGTACTTAGGTACAATAAGCACAGCTTCCACCTGCCACCCCTCTGGTAGCTTATGAGAGGGAGCCTGTGCCTTGGAGCTGGAAGTCATTTGGTGCTACCAGCTGGACCTGCTCCATTATTTGGCATGGAAGGAAGTTGTCAGGCACAGCTCAGTGTGGCCTCAGAGCACTTGCTGGCATCACCCTACCATCTGAGATTGTGGGTCTGGCCCTTCAGTACGTGTAAATTAGACTAGGAACAAGGTGTCAGGGGACGGAAGGGGGTCCTGATGTATCCTTAACCACAGATGACTTCTGCAGGCCATCAAGAATAAGTATGCAAGCAGCAAACTCCTGAAGATCAGCACGATTCCTCAGCTGAACTCAAAAGCCATTAAAGACCTCGCCCTCCCTCTGATGGGGCGGTCCTAGGCCCCGGTGCTCGGGAAGGTGCTTCGTCTGGCCCTTTCTCTTGCTCATTTGGAACTCGCGACTTTGTATGTAATTCTTTGGTCTACTCCATGAAACCTCTTCTCAGACCTATTTTCTAACTATATATTGAGGAAAAATAAAGCTATTGATTTTTCTTAAGGTATCCTGTGTGCATTTGTGCATTCTATACTGAATAAGTCAGTAGATACTTGCTTTGACTAATTTCTCTTTGAGCTATTTGCATATAAATTATTGCCTTCATAGCTTTGGGAAAGACCTTCCTGACCTTCCTACCATTTTTCTCAAATGGAAAATCTAGAATTTGGCTTTAGTGATTGCCTACTGATTCCTAAACTTCCTGAATATGAAAAGATTGATTCATTATGAAAATTTAAAAGGAGAGGCTAATCGTGGCTATTCCCTTTCTAGAACCTACTCAATTATTCTCTTAATTCCCATACAGAACACCTGGCCCACTGGGACTGTGGCTACCACAGTAACCATCACAATGGGTCTCAATCTCACAGGCTCACTGAGACTGGGAATAGCAGCCCTAAGGGGCCTGTGACATCCTGTTAAAGTAGAAACTTGGGATGCAGTTTCCTGTTGTGCTGTTTCAACTACATTATGGGTTACTTTTTTTTCCCAGTAGGCATGTGATCACATTTAACATTGTTTTCTAAGGGAGAATGCATTCTCAGTTTCCAACCACTACCTTAAAAAACAAAACCCTCTTAAAATAAATGTGTCTCTTATAGCAACAACTTCCCAAACTATTAGTTCAACAAGATGTTAATTGGACTTTTGAGAAAAAGGAGTTAGTCATACATTTGGGAAACATCACAAATGCATGTGAGATTCTTAAAGATTCTGAGGTGCTTCAGTAACTAAACTCATTTCACTCTGTGTTTCGGAACCTGGATGTGGCTACAAGCTGCCTTCTACATGACAGCGAAGCCCACAGGTGCCTGGTTCTGTGACTGGCTCTGACTGCCCCCTGAGGAGAACCCGCTCCGGCCAGGGCTGGCTTCTCACCCCTTCCCCTGGGCAGGCCAGCAGCCCTCCTGACTAGTTGAAGCATTTAGATAGAGACACTAGTGTAAAGTTTTATCAATCCCCTTGTTGAGATAGTGGGACTTGTTCCCATGGCAGCCTCAGACACTGACAGATGACGAAGTGTGAAAGATAACTAAGTGAGACCACAAACGGGGGCTTTCCTGGCTCCAACTTCTCATCAGGAAAGGATGGGTTTTGTAGTCATACTCCAAAGACATTTTATAGCCTCTTTATGACATACTTTGCTTAGTTAAGTATTAAATACTCTGACTCAGGAAATTCCTACTTTTGGATGTCATGAAAAGACCTTTAAGATACTTCCTTATGTGCCACAGCAGGCGCCCAAACTCAAGTGTTATAAATGTGCAGTCAGCTATAAAGGTAGAAGTTGTAATATAAAAACGCTGGAATTAGGAAACGTGATGAGGTAACCAGTATTTGAAGAGCACAGACCGGCTGGGTTGTTGGGCCTGAGCCTGGGAGCTGTGTGGCCTGTGGGCGCTGGGGTAAGGGTGTCGACCTCAGATGTGCTAAAGTGCGACAGGCCTGGAGCACAGCGTCTGGAGGCGTGTGAACGTGAGTGGCTATGATTTTAAGGAGGTTGCTGGTCTGGGATGGAATCTGGGTATTCAAAGGTGTGTTAGGTAGAGCTCTTGCCTATCAAAGGAGTTACAGATTTATAGCTGTTGATTCATTTTTGGGAGTTTTTCTTTTTAGGTTTTTTATTTTTGAGAAAGATACTAGATGCATAAAGGTTGACAAATTAGACTGAGTGTTAAACTCTTTGTTGAAGACTTAAGATTAAAAGTGTGGGCCTTGGGGTCAGATCAGGGTTCAAATGATGGTACCTCTACTTCAGAGCTATGTGATCTTGGGCAATAGGATCACCTTTCCTCATGTCATCACATGGCTTTATTTTCCGCTCTTAAAAGGTAATGAAATATACTTTAAATGTTATGTTATTGTTACTGAGAAGGGTTTGCTCCCTGTTCTTGATAAAACACAGAATTCAGTGGTTTACTTTGTACCGAATTCAGATACATTTTGTTCTTTATATGTAACCCCTGATAATTTTCCCCCACAGGACTTGGGGATCCTGAAATGATAAAAAGGTGTGTGCTGGCCAAACCCTACTTTCCCAATAGCTTACGAATGACTGTGGCAGAATAATCCCAGGGTCACCTGGTGCACTGATAAACTTGAGAAGTGCCTTTTTGCCCTAGATTTCAGCGAAAATGCTGAAATTGAATAAAGTGGGTCGCTGTTCTTGGGTTCGTCAATTAAGGAGTCTTCTGCTGTGAGTGTAAGGATTTCACGATGTATAAGAGAACTGGCTGGGTCCTCACTTCCAAGATGACCAAGAAAAGAAGGAACAACGGATGTGCAACTTATTGGTTGCACCAACAGCCCCTGATACAGGCCCAAGGACAAGGCCATTAAGAAGTTCATCAAAACATAGTAGAGGCCACAGCCTTTAGGGACATTTCTGAAGCCAGTGTAGTCCATGCCTCTGTGCTTCCCAAGCTGTATGTGAAACTACCCTACAGTGTGAGCTGTGCCCTTCCCAGCAAGGTGTCAGGAATCCTGAGCCCAGAAGGACCCCCACCCTCACCCTGAAATACACCGGTGGGTGCTGCCCCACAACCTCCACCAAAGCTCATGTAAGGAGCTAAGTAAGTTCTAAGGGCTGAAGAAAAGTTCTCTGGGAAAAAAAGAAATGGAAATTGTACTTAAAAAAAGAAAAAAGAAAGACTGACTGTGGCAACTGGGAGTGGAGGTAGAGAAGTGAGTCTCCCCTAGAACCTTTTCCTTATTACGCACATGCCATTTCCCCCAACTTTTCACTATTACTGCAGTAACACTGAATGCGTTGGCTAGGGCTGCCTTAGCAAAGTACAATGGCCTGGGTGGCTTAGCGACGGATTTATGGTCTTACAATTGTGGAGGCTGAAGTCTGAGACCCAGGTGCTGGTCTTCTGAGGGAAGACCTGTTCCAGACCCCTCTCCTTGGCTTGTAGCTGGCTGACTCCACATCATCTTCCCTCTCAATGTGCCAATCTGAGTCTAAATTTCCCTTTTATCAGGATGCCAGGAGTATTGGATTAAGGTGCTTCCTAATGGCTTCATTTTAACTTGATTACCTCTGTAAAGAACCTATTTCCAAATAAGGTCATATACGGAGGTACTGGGGATTAATATATCTTCAAAATATCTTTTTTGGTAGGATATGGACACAACCCATAATAAATGTTGAGAAAGAACAAGGGGGTTCACTGATTCCTTTATTAGGAGGTGAGGGGGGCAGGGGAAATCACCTGTAGGGGAAGGGTTGGAAGGGCCTTGCGGGGGCGGAGCTAGAAAGCAGTAACACTGATTCTATAGTTGGAAGGAGTAGTGCACATCTGTAAGTACCTGGTGCGAGTTTTGTAATAAAACCTACCTTATGAATAAGTACAGTGGAATACTACTTAGTACATTCATACATGTTTCTACCATCTTGAGATTTTTTTTTTTATATATACAGTATATGATCTGTTTTTATAAATGTACAGCTTGAAAAAAAAAAGACCCTTCTAGTAATAGGTACAGCATTAAACACAAAACCAACATGGGCCAGCCACATTCCCACTGAAGACCCAGGAAAGCAAGGCAGACAGCCCAGCCCCCAGCCCCACTCAGCCCCGCAGCCTGATGGTCCCAGGAAGTGTAAACCAGCGCCCCTCTGCTCCCATGGGCTCAGCAGGCCATGCCCGCCCCTAGCATTTGCACCAGAGGTGCCCACTCACGCCTGCAGAGAGGGGAGGGGGCAGAGGGAAGGTGTGTCAGGTAAGGAAAAGAGGGATGAGAGAAATGTGCTCTTCAATTAAAGGCACTTGTCAGCGGCCGCCCACAGCCATTCCCTGGGCCTGGTGAGCGAGCGGGGCGCTGTTCTGATAGAGCCAACAAGGTCTGAGTGGACCCCGCCTGTCCTCTCACCAGGTTTAAATAGAATAAATAAATCTTAGTGGGTGGTTGTTTTGCCCTCCTGGGTTCTCGTGAATAGGCTATCTTGTAGGATCATTTATGGAGTGACAACCCTTTCCCCAACCCAGCCTTTCAATGTCCTGGGGAAGGTGCCAGAATAACTCCAGGCCGTGGTGAAGCAGTTGATCATTATAGATCAGAAGGAGAGCCCCAAATGTCCCCTCCCTGTCTGTGCCTGGAGCGCCTTCGCCCGTGCGTCAGTCTCTGTGCAACTCAGATCTTGGTCACGTAGTTGTTGGGGAACAGACCCTGCTTGCCTCGGAGCCGGCCAGTCCACCAGCCAGAAGGATCTGTAGGGAGACAAATGGCAGAACTGAAGGGGGGCTGGGCTGTTCTACCCTGGCCAAATGCCCCCTCCCACGCAGGGTGCAGCCAGGCAAGCGTGATTTGTCTACAGCCACATTCTTTTTTCTTCTTAATTTTCTTTAATGTTTTATTTTTTTCCTATCACCATTAATCCCCTCAATGCCCTTTCCAACTCCACCCATCCAACTAACCTGTCCCTAACAGCAGGACCACAGATGGGCTACTCAGGGCCATCTTCAGGGAAGGACCTGCTGCCCAGATGTGAGGTGGTGCTGGTGACAGCTTCCAGCTGTCGATCCTTTAGGACAGAAATGAGTCCATGGCTCTTTAGGGTAGCTGGGGGAGATCTAACCCTAACCCTACCTGTAACCATAAAAGTAACGGTAACCCTAACCCTAGGGCCCATCAAACCCTAACCCTAACCCTAACCCTAACCCTAACCCTAACCCTAGGGCCCATCTAACCG
>NW_005871070.1:12124686-12132627 GCF_000147115.1 Myotis lucifugus | reverse complement strand
TGTCTGGGCTTGTGGCTACGGCACAGACTGTGCCTACGTCTTGTCTGGTGCCTCCTCAAAAACTCTCTGTCGGGTGAGGTGAAGGTAGGCCTTGCCAAGATCTACCCCCTCAAAGCGCATGACTTTCCCCAGGGTGTTTTCTGACGAGACTGTTCCCCTCGATCCTCCTCCAGCCTCCGGATTGGATCCCACGCTCAGAGCTTTCTCTCCTGCTTCCTTAGGCCTTGGGTCCTGGAGCATCTGGAGAAGGGAGAGGCCCCTTTCTTCGCAGGGGTAAACTGTGTCGTTACCATGGCGATGCGGTGGCGAGCAGGACCACGTTGGAACCCCTTTGGTTTTATTGTGGACATCAGTGTGGGAGTCTTCCTAGTGTCCTGCCCCCTCCTTTGAAATCCATGCCCTCTTCACGACTGGGAAAATCTGGGCACACATCTCGCCCCGCGTCATGCACACCGCCCCCGCTGGGCTCGCCAGAGCCGGCACGCAGGGCCTGTATTCAGACTCAGCAGTTAGCAGCCCCCTCCTATTGGCCTGCGTGGGAGACAATGAAGTCAATGGGTGAGAAAGGAAGACGATGGTGCACTGCCCGGTGTGGCTGAGCGGTCAGAGTGTTGGGTCGTGGGTTTGATTCCTGGTCAACGGCAGGTACCTCAGATGCAGGCTTGATCCCCAGCTCCCGGGACATGTGGGAGGCAGCCAATCGATGTGTCTCTCTCACATCAATGTTTCTCTTTCTCCCCCTTCCTTCTTCCCTTCCACTCTCTCTAAAAAATCAATGGAAAAAATATCCTTGGGTGAGGATTAGCCAAAGAAAGGAAGACAATGGTGAGGGAACCTGTGAGGGGAACCAGACCGAGTCCACGGTTCCTGGAGCCACTTCAGTGCCTGCAGTCTGTGCTCCATGAGCTAACGGATGCCCCACCTTTCCCGGAGCTCATTCAGGTTTGATACACCCTCCGCCACCCCCGCCCCCCTCCACTGCACTGCTCCCGCCTGGATGCTGCACATGAAAGACTAAGATGTGGGAGCTGCGTGTCCGAGGCTGACAGGCGCAGGGAGCCCGGAGCCACGGTGTTTAGAAGTTGGTGTCACTGTTTCTGTCGTTTCTCAGGATTCCAATCAGGCACCTCTCATGGGGAGCGGAGGCCCGTGAGCACGCGGTGGAGAAACGTGAGGGTGTCACGCCTGCAGATGCTTCTTCCTGCTCCGTGACGCGGGGCAGCCGCAGTCCTGGCCCGTCCACGTGGAGCTCAGGAAAGAGCCTGCTTTGGCAACAGCCGTTTCTAGGGAGGAGCTGGGACCGAGGAGAATCCTGGCTCTTATTCCTCGAAGTAGAGCCTCCAGATAGGAATTTTTTTTTTAATTTTTTTATTGATTGAATTGAGAGAGGCAGGGGGGAGACATCAATTTGTTGATCCACTTATTTTTGCATTCATTGGTTTCTTCTTGTATGTGCCCAGACCGGGGATCGAACCTGCAACCTTGGCATAGCAGGATAACACTCTAACCAATTGAGCTATCAGGCCAGGGCTCCAGATACGAATTTAAGAGACAGCGGAGCATGTTTCCAGGCAGCTGCGCTGCTCAAAAACCCACCAGCGGGGGAGGGTGTCCCTGGGCAACAGCCTCCAGGCTCACAGTGTTCGAGAAGGGAGTGCACTATGCATGGCCGGCGGGGCGATGGGGACAGGCACCTGCCGTTACTCCTATGGCTCCTTAGTCACCTCCTCCGTGTCTGCCCAGCACGATCCAGACCGAGCTCGCAGTCCGTTAACAGTGGGTGTCGCCTTGCCTGTCTTCTGCTCTAATACGAGCCTAAGGCTGTGCTGGCGAAGGCATCGCACGGCGACCACAGTCTTTGGGCTCTGCCGACCCAGCTCAACAGCAACGCGTTGTCTTCATCATCATCATCACTGTCGTCGTCATGGCGCGTGGGGCTCACTCGGGTTCCTGCACCCTCTCGCCCTCCCTGGCCCTCGGAAGGAGGCCGAGCCCCCTTGGATAAGCCTCCAATTCTTGAACAAAGCAGGTGGCCGGCGGTGGCCTGGAGGGTCACACTGGAGTGCAGCTCATACGGGCCTGAGGACTCGCAAGGAAACGGGCGGAGGTTGACTGATGTAAGCTGGCCAGCGGTGCCCAGCAGTACCATAAGCCATGTAAAAACCTAAGTGTTTTTAATGGTTTGCGTATTAACTGTCCTTGCAGCAAGAGCACCGTGACCCAGTTCCCCACGCTCCCCTCTTTCAAAACTATCAGTAACCCCACTTAACGGAGGCTGAGGTGCTAAATCGTGTCTCACGGAGATGCTGCCTGGACCGGATTCTGGGTCTGTTCAAGGTGGAGCCCACGCTGTCAGCCTAGACCCAACCTGTCTCCCTGGGCTCCCCGACCCCAGCTTTCTAAGGAGGGGGCGGGGTCTGCACAGTTGCTGAGATGGTGCTCAGCTCTCATGGGAGGTCAGCCACGCGGTGACCTCGCCGCACTCTCGGCAGTGCCTCCCTTAGTTAAACTCGCATCAGCTCTAACTGTGCAACTGAGCCTCTAAAATGGCACGCAGATCTGACTGTTGATGTAACAGAAAACAAAACAAAACATTTCAACCGGTGACAGTCACTGGGTTTGAAACCTGAGAAAGTGGCTGCGCCGCGAAGCGGTCCCGCCGCCCTGGCGCCTCTGCCCACAGTACCTGCTCTTTTCCGTTTAGGCCCCTCTAGGCGCGCCCACCCGGAGGCCTCCATGCACATCCCAGTGAGTGCGGAGGTTCAGTCTGTTCTCTTCCCTGTACAGACGGGCGTGTAACACACTGTTGTCGTCTGCTTTCCTCCCTCTGTTCTCACACCAGCTACGCGTGCCTGACAGCTGTGCTCTGCGGTGCCCGCCGCGGTGCCCTCTGCTGCCAACGCTCCTCCCGCCACCACCAGATGGAGCCCTGCTCTCCTCCCTGAGCCTGCGCTCAGGTCACCCAGGCACATCTCCCCTCACCCCCCTATTTAGAATTGCACCCCACACCCAACCCCTCTGTCGCCACTCTGCTTTTTAAAAAATATATATTTTCATTGATTTCAGAGAGGAAGGGAGAGGGAACGAGAAATAGAAACATCAATGATGAGAGGGAATCATTGATTGGGATGCCTCCTGCACGCCCCCTATTGGGGATTGAACCCCCACTTGGGCATGTGCCCTGACCGTGACCTCCTGGTTCATAGGCTGATGCTCAGCCACTGACTCAGCCCGCCGGCCCTGCTCTGCTTTTGTTAATGCCACTCACCACCTGTGACATGCACATCACTTACTTACTGTCTGTCTGTCCCTCCACGAGCCCTGCCGGTTTGTTTACTGGTGATTTCTAAGTGCCTGGCACTTAGATGATGCCCAGTGAGTGTTGAGCAAACAATACCCGGCCCCAGTTTTATCCTCCCTTAGAAGGTTTTCTCTCCTTTGCTTCCCGGGCAGCCGGCAGGGTGTATTAAACTTTGCCATCACGTGAGCAGAGCGGAGGCGTGATCAAGGATGGTGGGGGAGAAAAGCAGACGAGAGAACAGTGCGGGGAGGAGGCGGGCACAGCCACCCCCACAGCGTGCTGAGGGCGCTGGCGCGGGCCGTACCTGGTCCGTGCACCAGTACCAGAGGGACGGCATGGTCATTCCAATCAGGATCCCGGGCCACGGGAGGTCGGAGGTCAGCGGGTCTCGGAAGATATGAAAGGCATCCTCCCGGGGCAGCCCGCAGCTGCTGTTCTCAGTCCGGTTGGTGGCCAGGGCCAGGAAGTACTTCTCCATCAGGCCGTCCAGCCCTCCGACCGCAGCAAAACCTGGACGGCAGAGGGAGCGCTTGCCAGGAGCTCAGAGGGAGCCCAGCAGTAGCAGGATTGGTGGAGATAGTGAGACCCCACTCAGAGGACGGCTACCAAGGAAAGTTAGCACCTTAAGGGTCTCAGCCTCTTTTTTTGTGTTTTTAATGCCTTTGGTAGCGAGTATGGATTGCTTTTCAGAATAATATTGCTAAATGCATCACACAAAATAGGTAGGCTTGTCAAGGAAATCAAATGTAGGAGAGGCAATCATCAAAACGTAAAAGCTACTATGAGCTAGTAATTTATGTATTTGCCCATTAAGTAGTAAAAACCTAGCAGGGGGGCTAATAACAATTTTGTTTCAAAGTAGCCCTGAGCACAAACAGGGTTTCAATGCATCAGCATCAACTGTAAGAACATCTGGATAAGAACATCTGGGGCATCCTGGGGTACCAAAGGCACAGACATGGCTAATATCGCCATGGTTTATTGCCTACATTTGTAATTGAAAAATGCAACATTTCAATGATAGATTCATAAAATAAAGGTGGTTTCTGCGCCCCCACCCCATCCAAGGCTCACAGACACCCTGAATTCTGCTCAGAGGCCCCAGGCTAAGCAGCCTTGCGTTAAGGAAGCATGCTTTCTCCTCTGAACTTCTCAGCGCCTCTCAGTTCAGGTATTGCAAGAGTGGTGCACAGCCGAAACCGGTTTGGCTCAGTGGATAGAGCGTTGGCCTGCGGACTGAGGGGTCCCGGGTTCGGTTCCGGTCAGGGGCGTGTGCCTGGGTTGCGGGCATGTCCCCAGTGGGAGATGTGCGGGAGGCAGCTGATCGATGTTTCTCTCTCATCGATGTTTCTGACTCTCTATCTCTCTCCCTTCCTCTCTGTAAAATCAATAAAATATATTAAAAAAAAAAAAGAGTGGTGCACAGATGTGTGGCCTCGAGCTAGCGACTCCCCTCTGAGGCTGTTTCCTCATCTGTCAGTGGGGCCCCGTGGCGCCAACCTCACGGGCTGAATGGAGCTGGCTCATCGAGACACTACCCACAAGGGCACAGTGTCTGCATAAGCGTGAGCGACTCCAAGAAAGAATCAAGTACTGCCATTTGGAATCTGCTTCTTTCATTCATTGGAAGGATTCAGGGTTACCTCGAAATAATGTGGCTCTCAGCAGATTACACATTGGAAGGCTTTTTTTTGTATGGTAGACTGAGATGACTATCGTAAACCCTAGGCCAGCACTAAGATGGAACAAGTAAACAACTGGCAAGCAGTAGATTTTAATCCAACCCTACCTATAATGACATGAATGGAATTAACCCGAAGACAAATTAAAAGGTGGAGATGGTCAGATTAGATTTAAAAAGCAACTATATGATGTCTATAAGGAACCTGCTTAGAATATAAAGACATAGATAGGCTAAGAGTGAAATGATGAAAAAATACCCCCCCTTTATTTATTTATTTAATCACTCATCCATATTAATATAGGCGAGCTATTAATTTTTACTTTAAAAAACCCAGCAAGTTCTCATGATAAGCACCGTTTGCTTTCCGCTCAGTCACCATGCCTCAAGCAGGACTTCCGACAGCTGGGTGTGCTGGTCCCAGCGGTGAGGGCAGACACCCTGCTGAGGGAGTGCCCGCATCCACCCCAGTGGCCGGGGACCCCACTTACTGTAGCCCATCAGGGTGAATGCTCCTATGAGCATGATCACAGTCTGCAGCGCATCCGTGTAGATCACAGCGGCCAGGCCACCTGGGGAGGGAGGGGCGAGGACTGAGCTGAGGGTCGGGCAGTCTGACGGGAGGAGTTACTCTGCGTCACAGAGGGACCCTGACAGTCACGAGCCAGCCGTGGAGATCTCTCAGGGTTAACGGTCTGCAAAGATGGCCACAACACCCGCTGCGCATTCCCGTTTTGCAGCTCAGCTCTGCCGCCCCATTGGGGTGGGTGAAGTCGATCTCTCTACCTCCCAAGCACGGCTGGCTCTGACCAATGACATCGTGCAGCTCCAAGCCTCGGCCTCCAGGGGACCTCGGCCCCTGTGCTTGCTCCTCTGTTGCCCTGAGAATATGCTTCCTTTTTTTTTTTTTTTAATACTCACCAGAGAATATTTCCCCCATTGATTTTTTTTTTTTTTTTAGAGGGAGAGAAGGGGAGAGAGCGAGAGAGAAAAACATTTATGTGAGAGAGACACATCGACCAGTTGACTCCCAAATGCACCCCGACTGGACTGGGCGGAGAATTGAACCTGGGACCCTTCGGCCCGGGGTCCAACGCTCTAACCACTGAGCACGCTGGCCAGGGCCACCATGCTGCTTTAAGGAGCCCTGCCTAGCCCGGTGGAGGATGGTCCGCATGGAGGGAGCGCCCAGCTGACCGCCCAGGCAGACCCCCAGCCCTGGGAGGGAGGCCCTCTGGCTCCAGCCGGCTGTTCCCGGTGCCACCTAACAACAGTTCAACGGAGCAGGCGGGACCAGCAAAACCCATCAGCAGACAATCCGTGAAATGAATTGTGGGCAACGATCACCAGTGTTTTAAGCCCCTAAGTTTGCCAGTGTCTGTGCCCAGTAATTGCCAAGTGACACGGGAAGTGGCGGTTGGGCCGCAGTCCCACGCTCTGAATACCTTTGCTTCTAACATGGGAAAAGGGATGCGAGGTCTTCAGAGCCCTAACAGGCTTCCCGCACAGGGTCATGGCGGTTGGCCTCAGAGGATTCAAACGGGTTGCCACCAAAAAATGCTTGTAATAATCCTGGTCAGGGCAGTCTTTCCAGTCTCCTCCCTACCCCTCCTTTCTCCCTCTTCCCTTGTCTGACATAAACACGTGTACCGGTGGGCAAGGTCACTGCAATAAAATCCATGCCCGTGGGTGTGGAGTTCTCCTGTGACGCTCTGTCCTTGCTAACAGGCCCTGCCCCGAGTGCGAGAGACCTGCCTGGCTTCTGGCCCAATGCCCTGCTGTCCTGCCGGGTAGTTCACCGGCTGGAGCGTGGTGAGAACCCCAAGTTTGGTACCACTGACGCCCACCATCATTTCGATGCCAAGGATTAGGGGCATTTATCATGTGCCAGGCGCTGGGCTTAGTATCTCATTCGATCGTCGCTGACATCTGGTGGGTCCCCACCTAGTTCTACACAGTGCGATACAGAGGCGAACAGAACAGCAGGCCGCCAGGCCTCGCCGAGCTCACAGTCTAATGGGGAGACAGCCCCAAACAAGGAGACACGAAGATGAACTGCACCCGTGGCCGGCCCTTCCCTTCCCCTTCCCCTGGGCTCAGGCACACGCTCCTCTCCGTGCTGAAACCTCAGCCGCGATCTTCCGGCAGCAGAGGCCTTTGCGTGGTTCCACAGCACATAGCCCTCGATCCAGGCTCATTTCGTGTCCTTCC
The DNA here is from genome assembly GCF_000147115.1 of Myotis lucifugus. Taxonomy (NCBI): domain Eukaryota; kingdom Metazoa; phylum Chordata; class Mammalia; order Chiroptera; family Vespertilionidae; genus Myotis; species Myotis lucifugus. Next base: position 12,125,434 of record NW_005871070.1, on the reverse strand, counting down.
AGGCTCCGGTCCCAGCCCTCCGTGTCACTGCCTCGCCTATGGGCGGGGCACAACCTGGACCTGTGCTTGCTCAGCCTCAGCCACATCTATCGCCCTTGCGTCCCGCAAACAGGCAAACCGTGCTCTCTTGTCAGAGCCTGCGATCGTCCTTCCCTCTGCCTGGAGCGCTTCCCCTGCGCCTCATGGCTACTTCCTTCATCACTCAGGTCTGGTTCAACTGTCACCGCAGCTCAACATCCCATGAAGAAACGCTCCCCACCCTCCCCAGCTCACCCGCTGAATTTTCCTGCTTGGCGCTTGCTAGTTGTGACAATACACCTGACATTGTGCGCTGGTTTCCTTGTTCACGCCTCCCATCCCCACGAGCACGTAAGCTCCTTTGGGGCAAGGACTTTGTCTATCTGTTCGCTGCTTCACCCTCCTCCCAGCACGATGTCTGGCATACGGGAGGTGATATACATACAACAGAATAAGTCGATTACACCAATAAGAGGCAGAGAAGGTGAGGATTCAAAACCAGATACTCCTCTACGCTGTGCCAGTCAGAGTCCAGTAGGTCTAGGATGCACGTCTGAGGGGCAGAGATGAGGCTGCCCTGCCTCGGGCTCCAGAATAAGGTGGTCTGTGGCCCAGCCTGTTTAGTGTGTGTGAGACACGGGCGCAGCGCCTGGTGGGTCCTCGATAACCAGGTCTTGAGTAATTGGGAATTGCTGGTGCAGCTGCGCTGCATTTTAAATCCTCTCTCTTA
>NW_005871070.1:12121085-12123824 GCF_000147115.1 Myotis lucifugus | reverse complement strand
GGTTGACAGATGTGTGTAGTAGAGGTTGAACAATTGGATTCAGGCAAACACAGAGGAAAGCATACATTATGTGTCTTCACCCATCTCCTCCAGATTTGGGGTCTCAGACAGGAGCCTTGTGGGCAATAAATTTGAGACCCCTTCCCTGGGCTAATACAAACAACCTCCTCAGTGGTCCCGTTTCTGCCCTTGGTCTTCGTACACCCCGCCCTCACAGTGCACCTAATCACACGCGGGCTCGGTCATCTCGTCCTTCCCCCAGGAAAGCCCTCCAGTGGCTCCAGGCCCACAAGGGTCCTGAATAAGTTAGAGTTTCATGCCAGGCCCGTCGTGATTTGCCTGCTGCCTGGCTTCATTTCCTTCACTCGCCTCCTATTCCCAGTCCTCGGAGTCCTCGAGAACAAGTCACGTCCACCCATGCCTCCCAGCTTTGGTGTGTTCTAATTTATCTTTCTGGAATGCCAATTCCCTCTCTCCAAGCTCCTCCTCCAACAGAACTTCCCTTGTGGAGGCTTCCCCGGCGTGGAGCCAGTTACTGTTCGATGGAATGGCACTCCTCAGGCCCCCTCACCCTCACACAGGACAAGCTCTCCCGGCTCCAGCTGGACGAGACAGCGTGAGGCAGGCTGGCTGAGCGGCACACGCCCCTGCTCTTGGCCACTTCCCAGGAGCTCTGCCCATCCAAGGGCGGGGCGGGCAGCCCAAGGCCATCAGCACCGCTGATCACTGCTGACCATGGTCTATCTCAGGAGAAGATCGAAGTCCCGTGCAGTCAGTGACCCGCCCCGCCCGAGGTGTTGCCAAGGAAGCTTTGGCAGGAGCTGGGAGTCCCTTCCTCCACCCTTCCCCCTGACACCCTCTGCCCGTGCTCACCTACCCGCCCAATGTCCTCGAGGTGCCCTGGAGCTTGCCCAAGGGAAGGACAAAGTTCATGGGCGAAGACACCCAGCAGGCCAATCTCCCCAGCAGGTCCCCACCTTACCGAGATCTTGGTGAAGATGTAGATAAACAGGTAGAGCACAGCCAGGAGGGTGGGGATCCTGTTGCCGCCGAAGCGTTTCCGGAGGTATTCTGGCATCGTGGTGACCTGGGGCCAGAGCCCAGCTTTCACCCCATCTGGCCACGGCCTCAGGGCACCAGCCCCCCCCACCCCCAACGCTGCACACACATGGTCTAGGGAGTCGCAGTGGGGGACTCAGAAGGGAGGAGAAAATGGGAGCAAAGAGGTGAGTGGAGGAATTGGGGTTCTGTGCAGGAGTATGTACCCAACTATCATATTTCCCAAATGGGAGGCATTTGGGTACCCCATCCAAATTTTTGCCATCTCCGCTATTATTAATAATGTTTTCTTTTCAATCAACTCACTTTTTTATTCAAATAAATTAATCTACAAAGGAAATTTCAAATCAGCACTGTAAAGGGAAATCGATTCAAAGTGTACGGGAGCCAGAAAAAATAAACGCATGGATAATAAAACAATTGGTTTGGTTTCTCTTCTTTTCTGGCAACTTGCTGTTGCACAGCAAAGACTCTGGGCTCAGAGCCGCTCGTTCTTTCTTTAAGAAAAAAGAAAAGAGTGTCGGCGAAGCACCCGCGTGCGCTATCCCCCGGGGTCACCCAACAGCTGACCGACCAGGAAAGGAAATCCCTCGCCATGGGGTTCCGTGTCGCTGGCCACGGGCACACCTCAGACCTGCTCAGTGACTCCCTGTGCCCATGTGCTGACCTTTGGGGAAGTTGCTCTACTGTAACCTTTAGCCAGATCCCCGTGAACACCAGGGGGTTCTACCAGCAAACCACGCGGACTCCAGAGAGGACGGGCACCAGGGGACCCCTTCGCCCGGAGGCACTGGCCGAGGGAGGCCCCGCACGCCTGGGTGGGAGGCCCGAGCCAGGTGTCCTTGCCACGTGGGACACCCCAGGAGCTGAGCCATGTTGCTGAGCACCATCTGGGGGGCAGCACTGTTCTTGGGGTTTGGCATGTCTGTCCCCATCTCCTCGTCCCCTCTGCACCCCCGACTCAGGGTTGAGAAAATATCATCTAGCCTCTGGCAGATGGCACGATCTTCTGCTCGCCACAGAACACGAAGACCATCGGCTGAGAAGGCCTGGCCGCCTACCTGTGAATGAACCTGCATCTCTACCATCCTTGATGCCTTTCCATAGTAGGTGCTCAATAAATGCTTACTGATGCCCTGGCCCAGCACCCCTCACGCCCGCCCGGTGCCGTCATACCCGACACATTGGCTGTGCAGGAGCCAGTCACGGGGGCCCACCCACCAAAGGCCTTTCTTATTCAGACTCGGATTGTCTCCAACTGGGACCATGTATGCCCACATCACCGCCCTTCCCACAGATCACACTGCTTCTGGCACATTTTTAAACGACTTGTCTCATCATTAAGCAGCTCTGTCTACTTTGTGTATTTAAAAACTTTTCATAATAGAAGGTGAAAATCAGTTATTGCTTTATGAACAACTCTGTGATATTGATGATCGTGCCGTGTGTGTTAAACCTCTAAAACAGTGCCAGTGACAGAAAGGTGTCAATAAGATCAGAAATAATGTCCAAAACTGCTTTTTCAAAATCCTCAAGCAACATTATTTGGTAAAATAAAATTATAATATTTCATATCAGTTAGAAGTAACTCAATTATTGTAGTTTTGCATGCAACGGAAGAAAAATCACTGGATTGGGTTTTTCTTAAGTTGAAAGGAGTAACGTGCTATGCCGTGCTAT
>NW_005871070.1:12107854-12119379 GCF_000147115.1 Myotis lucifugus | reverse complement strand
GGAAAGCCGGGGCCCCTGGGAAGGGGCGCGGAAATTCACAGCCTCTCCCCCTTCTCCCAAAGGCCTCCCATTCTGTGCCCGGGCGCCCTCGGACTCACCTGGCCTGCAATGTAGATGGGGAGGAAGATCCAGGCGAGCGTCAGCACGGAGAAGATGCCCTGCAGAGGACACGGAATCGGCTGGCCGCCAGGGCCCCGGGAGAGAGAGAGTCCTGCGCCCCCTCCCGTAACCTGGTCTGCTCGGCTCCGCGTCTGTCCGTCTCTCACTGGCTGAGTGGCTCACCCTCCCGGGACGTCGTATTTCCATGTTTAGATGGGAGAGGGGATGACGTAGGGACAAATGGAGACAGCCACGTTTTTGTGAACGCTAGCACAGTGTCCCCTAAACCTCACGTCATCCCCCTTCTTCCGAGGGCACTCCCTCCCCCCCATGGAGGGGTCAGGGGGGGCTGGAGGTCAGGCAGGCGCTGAAGGGGGGGGGGGCGGCGCTAGAAGAGCCCCCCCTGCACCTTTTACAAGCATTAACCCCTCATCCTCACAACGTTGCCACGTGGCAGGGGCTGTTACTATCCCCGTTTTAGACACGAAGCTCCGAGGCTCCGAGAGGTTAAGCCACTTGCCCGAGGTCACACAGCTGGCAAGCGATGCAGCCAGGATGCCAACCCGGGCAGCCTGGCTCTAGTCTGCACTTGAATCCCACGATGTAATGAGTCAGTGCACAGAGAAAGCACTAAAAAGCTACTCATTATAAAGATGAAGTCACTTTAATGAGCGCACCCCTCTCCTCAAATAGGGCCGAGCCCGCTACTCAGAGAGCGTCCTGCCTGGTGTCCGTGGCGGGCAGCGGGCCAAGGGCCACTGGGCGCACAGGCTTTGTGATGCCCGCGGCATCCGGCCGCCAGGGCGGACTCCCCCGCTTTCCCCGCACAGTCTCCCCCATCAGGCAGACAGACCCCGGGCCGGGCCGGAGGCCGAGACTGGTAGTCAGACTGATTTCGCTGGCGGGGTGCCGGACGCTCCCTGTTCGTGTTTCGGAAAGCACCACTCTGGTTTTAAAGGTGAGGCACGCACACAAAGGCCCCCAGATCTCCCTGTCCGGCGGAGAGGGCTGCCCACTGCGTGGTGAGTACTCACACTAAACTCATAAGCAGCTACCGAAATGCCCACCGCAGCGCCCGACCCCGCCAGCCCACGAAATGTCCACTTCCTATGTTGCTGGCAAACAAGGACGCACCCACCTGTGGGGAGACGGACAGGTTATACGTTGGAGACAAGTTCTGGGCACCTCCCCCCCCACCAACCCTGGAGCAGCGGTTCTCAACCTGTGGGTCGCGACCCCTTTAGGTGTAGAATGATCCTTTCACAGGGGTCGCCTAAGACCATCGGAAAACACATATGTAATTACATATTGTTTTTGTGATTAATCACTATGCTTTAATTCTGTTCAATTTGTAACAATGAAATTGGGGGTCACCACAACATGAGGAACTGTATTAAAGGGTCACAGCATTAGGAAGGCTGAGAACCACGGCCCTAGCGTATCTGGCACCTTCTCTTCAATTAGAAAGGACTCCTTCCCCAAGACTCTTACTTCCACTTATCATAAATCAGCATAATAACATGCAAACCTATGTAAATTGTGCCTCCTAGGGCTGTGCAGTACCCGACGCGGCCTCCCTGGGCAGAAGGATGTTGAAGGAAGTGCGGCCCGTGAGAACCAGGAGGCCTGTGTCATCCCAGCTTTGCTTCCAAAGTAGCAAAGCAGAGAGCCGGCCTCGGGTAGAACTCTAAGCGGCCGGGACTGGACTTGATGACCCCATCCCTGGTCTCGGTTGATTGGACCGATAGGCCTGGGCACCCAAGCTGGGCGGGTGACATTCTCTCTCCTGGGAATCTGGAACTGGTCCCTCAGACTGAGCGTGTGTCATCGGGTGGGGGTGGGTGGGGGCATGTCCAGGTCTGTGCTCATCCCTGCCACTCTGCTGAGGGAAAGGGCCATGACAGAGACCTGATCAAGTGAGCACTGAGCCAGAGCCAGAGGGTGGAGGTGAAGATGGAGACAGAGTAGAAATGGGGTGGGGGGGGTGGGGGGCAGGTAAGAGGGAGAGGGAGACAGAGCTGTCTGAGAGGCTCCTGGGCCTCCTGTGGACCCTCTGGCTTTCATCCAGTTCTATTCTATTGATCTATCCTTATGCCACTACCACGTTTTTTCCTGATTAGTGTCATTTTGTAGTAAGTATTGAAACCAGGAGATGTGAATCCTCTAACTTCGTTCTTTTTCAAGATTGTTTTGGCTATTCTGGGTCTTTACATTTCCACCTAGATTTTTGGACCTGCTTGTCAATTTCTGCAACAAAAAAAGGCAGCTGGAACGTTGAATCTCTCAAGCAGTTTGGGAAATATTACCATCTTAACAATATTAAGTCTTCAAACCAATGAACACGGGCTGTGTTCCCAATTTTTCAGTCCTTCTGTGACTAAAGAAGAGTTTGTGAAGGATTAGTGTCTTTATTCAGTGAGTCCAACATCTGGGCTTCTTCAGGGCCACTTTCAATGTTTCAGTGTATATATTATACTCCTTTTGTAAAACTTCCTATTTCATTCTTTTGATACAATTGCAAATGAAATATTCTTAATTTTATTTTTAAATTATTTGTTGCTAATATATAGAAATGTTGACCTTTTATATTGATTTATATGTTGATCTTATAGCTGCACTTACTGAACTCATTTATTAGCTACAGTATTTTTTCTGGGTTACTCAGAATTTTCTATTTTCAGGATCATGCCATCTGCAAATAGAGGTAGTATTATTTGTTCCTCTTCAAGCTGGATGGCTTTTATTTATGTTTGTGTGTGTGAGTTGCCCTGGCTAGAACCTCCTGTAAATCTTGAATAGAAATGGTAGGAAGGGACATCCTTGTCTGGTTCTTTATATTGGGGGGAAGCTCTCAGTCTTTCATAATTAAATATAATGTTAAATGTTGGTGGAGTTTTGTAGATGCCATTTTTCAGGTTGAAAACTTTCCTTTTATGTCTAGTTGGCTGAGTTTATTATTTTGATCATATAGGGGTGTTGGATTTTATGAAACATCTTTTCTGTATATATTGAAATGATCATGTAGTTTTGTCCTTTATTATAATGTAATATAGTGTTTTACATTAATCAACTTTTTTTGTATGTTCAACCAACCTTGCATTTCTAGGATAAATCTCTCTTGGCCATGTTGTATAATCTTTTTTATATATTGCTAGGATTGGTTTCTTAGGGACTTTTGAATCTATTTTCATGAGAGATATTTGTCTGTAGTTTTTTTTTCTTGTGGTGTCTGTCTGATTTTGGTACCAGCGTAATGTGTAACACACAGAATGAATTAAAGAGTGTTCCCTTATATTTTTTTGTGAAGAGTTTGTGAAGGATTATTGTCTTTATTCAGTAAGTCCAGCATCTGGGCTTCTTCAGGGCCACTTTTTATGGACTACTTTTCTTCCTGTATATCAGCGGTTCTCAACCTGTGGGTCGCGACCCCTTTGGGGGTCGAACGACCCTTTCACAGGGGTCGCCTAAGACCATACGAAAACACATATATAATTACATATTGTTTTTGTGATTAATCACTATGCTTTAATTATGTTCAATTTGTAACAATGAAAATACATCCTGCATATCAGATATTTACATTACGATTCGTAACAATAGCAAAATTACAGTTATGAAGTAGCAATGAAAATAATTTTATGGTTGGGGGTCACCACAACATGAGGAACTGTATTAAAGGGTTGTGGCATTAGGAAGGTTGAGAACCACTGCTGTATATAGATCATACTTTCTTAATTTTTTGCATGACTCATAATGTTTTGTTAAAAGTGGACATTTAACGTAACATCAGTGGCAACCCTAGAAATCTGATTGTTCCTCATTCCTGAGTTGATTGTTTTAGTAATTTTTTGTTGTTGCTACTGTTTATTTGTTTATAGACTTTCTTTTTTTTTTAAATATATTTTATTGATTTTTTACAGAGAGGAAGGGAGTGGGATAGAGAGTTAGAAACATCAATGAGAGAGAAACATCGATCAGCTGCCTCCTGCACACCCCCCACTGGGGATGTGCCCGCAACCAAGGTACATGCCCTTGACCGGAATCGAACCTGGGACCTTTCAGTCCTCAGGCCGATGCTCTATCCACTGAGCCAAACCGGTTACGGCTGTTTATAGACTTTCTTGAATGAATTATATAAAGTCTGTATTCTTTGTCATGTGTCTGCTTAGTTTAGTGGTCAGTTAATAACTAGGCAGAGATTTTCTTACATATCTAAAACAAATAATTTTCCCAGCCTTTGCCAGAAAGCTTTGTGTGCATGTCAAGGTATGCTTTCAACACTCAACCTGGATATTTCTGTCCTAGTTCTCACTTTTTGTTTATGCAGAGCCTCAGGGTGAGCCAGAGGTGAGAGCTGAGGACCTTTTCAGGTCTTTTCTAAGCATGTGCACAGCCCTGGATATCACATGGCTTCGATATTCCCAGGACTATGTCAGAGCTTCTCAAAACACTCTAGGAACGTCTCATTCTCCAGCTTGTCCTTTAAGTGCCTTGATTAGTCCATCGTATGCCCCAACGGTTATTGCTGCCTCAGACAGCTGCACTGTTAAACAATTGGCACTGATTGCTTTTGACAAATGTCTCTGGGGAAAAGGCTGTTCTTGCAAGTGGAGTCTCCCAGGGAACTTCAGGAAGAGGAAAATAGCGACAATTCTATGAGGAATGGGGTTTAAAGAGCTCCAATTCTATTCTGCTAGAGGCCCAGATACCTATTATCTCTCTGCATCTTAAACTCTGCATTTTTTTTTAACTTACTTCAAATGGGGGAAATTCTCCCTCTTTTTAGTTGAAAAATTTAACCCTTATTTTAGGATCATAAGTAAAAGTATTATTCCTGATCACCTTCCCAGGGTCTACTAAGAAGAGGCTTGTCTATATATGTGATGTGTATGGGTGATGTGTTTGTGTGTGCACGTGAGTTTGGCATTGCCCTTAGATCTACTTGAAAATAACATACCGTCCCAATCTCCTTAAGGCTTTAGTCTCTCTCATTTCTCATCATATATGCCTCGGGGGAGGTTCCACAGCCCCCAGCTCAGGCATTGAGTGTGTGACCCAGGCTTGAGCCAATTAGCACATCAAACCACCCTGGCCACAGTTACTGGCAGCGGATGGGCATGAGCCATAATCAGAAATGAGATATTTTCCAGGGACACTTCCATGGAAGTAGAGGCTCTTCCCATGCTGGGCTGGAACTTAGGAGGATAAAAGGTCTAGAGCAGCATCCACCAGCTCACTGACATGAAGTCGAGTCTGTTTGGGAATAGCACCCATCCAGAGGAGAGATGATAGATAGATAGAAATAGAAAGACTAAATGGAGGGGGGGGGAGAGAATAAGTAGAAGGCAAAACCAGGTCCTAATAATATCACTTGAGCCCCTGTACTCAGCCATAACTGAAACCCTAGGTTTTTTCCCTTAGGTGAGCTATAAATTCTTTTTTGATTAAACAAAATTGGATTGGAGCTAAGCCTTCTCTAGTCTATTCTGTAACTTACACACAATGTGCAACTACAGAGTCCTGAACAAGCAAGGCTAGACAGAATATCAGCACTTGAAAATTCTTTGAGAAGTGACTGTAATTGAACCAAAGATCACTTACCGGCCACCACATCATGTCCCCTCCGGCGAGGAAGTAGCCTTTCACGGTGTCTCTTTTGGTCTTCACTGTGGACTAAAACAAAGAAGGTGGGTGAGGGGAAGAAGAACAAACAGAGGCATCCCTAGGCTGCAGACGATAAAGTGAGAGTCCAATGGGCTAGATTTAAACACCAAATAGATTTTGTTTGACCCGTGGTTATAAAGAAGATTTTAATTTGAATACTTTTAGGAGACACACTCTTTAGGTCAACACAGCCCCTACTAGTCCCTGCTTCACACATTGATAATAACCTACTTGACCCCTAGGCATTTGAGTTTTACACTCATGGCTTAGCTATAATAGCTCCTAATGTGTATCATTCATTCTGTGTTAGCACTTGTATAGTGTCTGACACTATGCTAAGCATTTCAAAGCATTATCTCACTTTAATTCTTATTAACTCCCATGAGGTTGGGAGTTGGTGAGGAACTGAGGCTCAGAAATAAAGCCACTTATCTAGTGACACATTTCCAGATAGCAGAAGGGACAGGAATTCAAGCCTAGCTCAGCTTGATTTTGGAGCCCATGTTTTCAGCTGATCCACAAAACCATCTTTAGAAGTAAGCTCCCTGGCATTGAAGACGTGTTAATACAGACATTTTGACCACTGAGTGGTTTGTGTGATATTGAATAAGTTGTTCAACTTCTCTGAGCTTCTGGGTGTGAATGTTGGTGAGAGGATTCTTGCTGGATGGAACTGGAATTACAACTAAATTATAGAATAATCTGAAGACTAGCTGAAGAGGAGTCTTATAACTGAAAGGGCGAGGGCTAGGCCCTCCACCTTGCCCCAGGGTAAAGGCTACGCCCTCCATCTTGCCCCAGGGTAAGGGCTACGTCCTCCATCTTACCTTGGCCACGTGGACTCTACGGATTGAGGATCCCTACATGGTCTTGGGAATCCCGGGCGAGCCCCCAAATGTTATGCCCAGATTTCAAGATCCCCAAGAAACCACATCAGGGAGCCAGCCAGTCCGATGCAAAAGCATAAGAGTCTGTATTTCAAGCTAGCTTGAGCTCCCCGTCCACCAGACCATTTGTTAAGATATGCCCAGTACGGGCCTCTAGCAACGGTGGAATAGAAATGCAGTCCGTCTCATGATTGAGCCGGAAGTTCCAAGACAAAGGGGGGAATGAAAGGGCGAGGGCTAGGCCCTCCACCTTGCCCCAGGGTAAAGGCTACGTCCTCCATCTTACCCCAGGGTAAGGGCTACGTCCTCCATCTTACCTTGGCCACGTGCTTGGCAAGGAGCTTCTTCTCGGAAGTCTAAGACTCTGCTAGCCACACCCAGGAACAAGACATCGACTTGCGCCTGGCCAATTGGCAGAGCACAGTCCTTTCTCCTCCCCTTACTCCAACCCCCCCTTTAAAACCCGTCTCTAGGCGGGGTTCTCTCTCTTCGCCACTTGGCTTGTCGTTGTGTCGGTGAGTCTGGTGGACGGGGAGCTCAAGCTAGCTTGAAATACAGACTCTTATGCTTTTGCATCGGACTGGCTGGCTCCCTGATGTGGTTTCTTGGGGATCTTGAAATCTGGGCATAACAATAACCAAGGATTTACAGAAAAAGCCACATCACGAGGGGTAGGAAGGGCGGAGACAAGAAAAGGGCTGGCCCCACAACCAGAGATGGTGGCTGAGGTTCTCAGCTGCAGGGGTTCTCTCTGAGCAAAGAGCCAGGAAGAGGCACCCACAGAACATCTGGCTGTGAAAAGCAGCAGGGTTTCTGTCTGTCAGGGAGGGACGAGAGTCCACTAGAGACAGAAGCGCCCTCTTAAAGGGCCAGTGCACAAAATTTCATCTGCAGTCACTCACCCTGGGCTCCAGCAAAGGGACAGCGGAATGGACTAGAGTCACACGAGGAGAGTCTGGGGTCTGTGGCTCTGGGAGAGAGCTGAAGGGACAGCTGGCAGAATCCCTGTGCTGAGTCCCTCTCCCATGCTGCAGAACACCGCCTTTCCTGGGTGGAGCATTCCTTCCCAAAGGACATCCGCCTGGGGGAATGCACAAGCCCCCCCTCTAGTCTCCCTGTCACTGCACCCTGTGGAGCTGGGCCCTGCTGAGGAGTCAGCTGCTTTGGCCAGAACACGGAGGTCTGGGCAGACTTAGCAGGTGTCAGTGACCACGCTGTGTGGCTTTGAGGTGGATCCCACACTCCCAACTCCCCCAAAAGCCTGACCAGCACTTGCCCTTCATGGAGATTCACTAGCCCCATCCTCCCAACTCCCGGCAGCCCCACCTTACTGGGCTCAGTCTCCTCCCAGCAGAATCTGGGACAGACTGAGAGAAATATTGATGTGAGATGGGCCCTGAGCAGGGCCCGGGCTGGGAGGAGCCTGCAATCAAGGTACTGCCCTTGACCACTCCAATCAAGGTACTGCCCTTGACCAGAATCGAACCCAGGACCCTTCGGTCCGCAGGCCAAGGCTCTATCCACTGAGCCAAACCATCTAGGGCTGCCTCCTATTTTAAAGGAGGAAAATGTACACAATATTTTCTTGGATTTTGCATAAAGAAACTATGAGAGAATACACTAATTTACCACAGAATTAATGACAGTGGTTACCTGTGTAGGGAAGGGGAGTAATGGACTTTGCACTGTATCTCATTTTAAAGTTGTTTTTATTTTTGAATCATGTGACTAAAGAAAAACTTCCTTTAAAAAAAGAGCATGGGCTTCAAAGTGAAGGAGATATAGATTTTAACCCCTGCTCTCCTAACTTCCCAACAGAATAAGAAAGTGACATTCTCTGAGCCTCAGTTTTCGTATCTATGCGATGGGCATGGTGACAGTCTCTTCTTCCTAAGGACCCGTGCATATTACATGAGATTACGTAAGTGAAAGTGCCTAACTCGGCACCTGACCCGGGGCCAACGGTCAGTGCATTTTTTAAAATTTAAAGTTTTGAATTTAGTTTCTTCCCCTCTGCCGCCCCTTGGCCTGGCTTACCCACAGTCCCACGGCCAGGACGAAGAGGAAGTACAGAGCCAGCACCGCGATGTCACCTGCCTCCAGGCTCCTCTGGGGAAAGGCCTCCAGGGGATCCGGCGGTGTGGGCCTCGGGCTGCCGGGGCCGCTCTCCATGGTGCTGAACACACTTTGCATCCTGTGGGAGGTCACATGCGCGTCAGATGCAGAGCCCAGCACCACTCTCACCCGCTCACTGCCTGCCTGGGACAGCCAAGCAAGGCGACGCACGTGGAGGGATGAGTGTGGAGACAAAGCTGAGGGTCGATTCATCCATCCAGCACCCATTCACTCAGCAAATGTTTACAGTGAAGTTTTATCAAATCCATAGTTAATCCTCACCAATTCAATCACTCACTCTGCAGAATATAAAGAAGGATAAACAATTTAAATAGTACAGATGGTGTCATCACCTCTGCCACTTAACAAACACGACAGGAACAACAGAGAAACAAGATGCCTGAGTCAGTTTCTGATTCCCAGGTACCTGAAAGCCGGGCCAAGGCCTAGCCAATAATTTTGTTGGAGGCTTGGCCAGACACTACAAACTTGTTCCAATAAAATTGTATATATTTAACAAGTGCCTATATAACACTACTGCATGCCAGGCCTTATTCTAAGGATTTACAAATCTGCAAAGTGGGCACTGTTGTTCTACCATTTTCCAGATGGCAAAATTGAGGCACAGAGAAGTTAGGTTGTTGGGGTCCAGCCCCAGCAGGTCCAGGGGTTCCCAAAGGTGTGGACGGAGTCGGCGAAGAAGAAATGACACGGAGACAGCGTTCAGTTGATCAGCATAGCCAGGTTCTCTTTATTCTCCTGTTATATCTGTATTTATACCATAAATAAGCATGCCTCTATAGTCACATCATGATATGTTTTGGGTCCTCCCTTGACCTCCTATAGTTCCTTATTTCATGTTCATAGTTTCTTACCTGACCTTTGCCAAAAATCCTGTCTCTATCTAGTTCTGTTGATTTTAATCTTGTCTAGGTTAATCTCTGTGTTCCATTATAAGGGCTATTCCAAGGTCACTGTTCTGCTATACTGATAAGCTACAAGGAAGTGACTGAAGGAGATTATCCTACCCAGTAAAGGTTATGTCCTCCCAGCCCCCTGCTTGCCTTCCCTGGGACTGCCCTGTGTCGGTGGGACTCCAGGGGTATAGGCTTTGGTGCTTTCCCTGGTGGACAGAGCCCTGGGGATGTGGGCCCAACAAGTCCCAAATTTATTGCCAACAGTCTTAGTCCAAGTTCTTCATAAGTAGTACATGGCATTTCTGTAACACTAGGGGGTTTTACTGATTCATTCCCTTCCTTAGTCCCGTTAATTCCTAACTCCAGGGAAATATCCCCACCTGGGGAAACAACCTTTCTCAGGGAGGTGGCCCTGGTTAGAACACATAGCGCTAAGAAGGGGAGCAAACATATTAAGAACAGTATGCCATATACGCCAGGTCTCTTGAAACATATGCTGTGCAGATGTTTCTTCCCTGCAGCGACTGTGTCAAGCAACAAGGATGGACCGGCTTCCGGCATTAGGTAACTTGCCCAAGGTAATAGAGCTCAGTGGTAGAGCTGGGAGTTGCTCCAGAATCTGTTTTGAATCACTGTTCTAAGCCGTTTCGCAGTGCACTGCACTTTCATGGGTGACTTAAGGCATCTCTGTGATAGGCAGAATTATGTCTCCTCAAAGGTCTTTATATCCCAATCCCCAGAACCTGTGAATATGTTAAGGCACATGGCAAAGGCCCTAGCCAGTTTTTCTCAGTGGTTAGAGCATCAGCCTGAAGACTCAAGGGTCTCAGCTTCGATTCCGGTCAAGGACACGTACCTCGGTGGCAGGCTCGATCCCTAGGCCCTGGGCTGGGCTTGTGCAGGAGGCAACCAATCAATGTGTCTCTCTCACATCAATGTTTCTCTTTCTATGTCCCTCCCCTCCCTTCCACTCTCTCTAAAAAATCAATAGGAAAAATATCCTCTGGAGAAGATTAACAAAAAAAAGTCACATGACAAAGGACAATGAAGTTTGCAGATGGAATTAAGGTTGCTAACCAGCTCTCCTTCTAATAGGAAGCATGTCCTAATGCTCTGAGAGGGACTGTGCAACCCCCGGTCCTTCCACGTGGGGGAGGAAGTCAGAGAGGACAGTGAGGAGGATTTGGCCCAATGCTGCTGGCTTTAAAGGTGGTAGAGCCGGAAGCCATGGACAGCAGGTGGCTGCTAGACACTGAGAAAGCAAATTAATGGTCTCCCCTAGAACACACAGGAGTCCGGCCTGCTGTTGCCTTGACTTTTAGCCCTTTAAGACCCATTGGAAACGTATGACTTTCAGAGCTATAAGGTAATAAACTTGTGCTGTTTTTATTTCTTTAAAAATAATTTATTCATTTCTGATCATAGGTACAGGGAGGGTGAGAGGGTGATGCCCGAGACCCCGAGGCGGTCGGACGCAGCGGGACCACCCTGCCCCCAGCGTCGGCTCCTTCCTCCCGGCGGCACAGTCCAGCACCTGAGCATGCGGGAAGTTTAAAGTTGAGGTTTCCAGCTTACTTATAAATACTGAAACCGAGCCAGCTGTTCCAATGGCTGATTTCCCAACACTCGTGAATGAGTAGGTCACAGGCAAATTACGACTGCCTAGCTCTCAGCGCCGGTTAAACTCTTTAAAGGGCCTTTCTTCAGCCAGTGACTAAGGCGTCCTCTGTGTTCCCCGCCTTCAAAGTCCACATGCCTGTGGCGCCAGAGGGTAGTTCCTGGGGGTCCCCACTTCCTAGGGGATGGGGCAAGGCAGGCGGGCATCCCCACTTCCTAGGTGATG
>NW_005871070.1:12100478-12107754 GCF_000147115.1 Myotis lucifugus | reverse complement strand
ATGGGAGCAAGGCAGGCGGGAATCCCCACTTCCTAGGTGATGGGGGGAGGCAGGCGGGCATCCCCACTTCCTAGGCGATGGGGGATGGGGAAAGGCAAGCGGGCATCCCCACTTCCTAGGTGATGGGGGGAGGCAGGCGGGCATCCCCACTTCCTAGGTGATGAGGGAAGGCAGGCCGGGCATCCCCACTTCCTAGGTGATGGGGGAAGGCAGGCGGGCATCCCCACTTCCTGGGCGATGGGGAAGGCAGGCGGGCATCCCCACTTCCTGGGCGATGGGGGAAGGCAGGCGGGCATCCCCACTTCCTAGGTGATGGGGGAAGGCAGGCGGGCATCCCCACTTCCTGGGCGATGGGGGGAGGCAGGCGGGCATCCCCACTTCCTAGGCGATGGGGAAGGCAGGCCGGGCATCCCCACTTCCTAGGCGATGGGGGATGGGGGGAGGCAGGCGGGCATCCCCACTTCCTGGGCGATGGGGGAAGGCAGGCCGGGCGAGCGTGAGGAATGAACAGTCAGTTTGACTGGGCTCAGACCAGGAGTCCAGGAGTTCTGAGGACCTGAGTGTACCTGCTGGTTTTCTTTTGCACGTGGTGTTCGCCCGTGTCAGGGGCCTTGTGAGCTCTTCTTCCTCCCAGTGAGGGTCTTGGCCTTCTTCCCCCAGGGCAGCTGTGATGCCTGGCATTCCAGAGCCTTGCGAGCAGAGGCCCACGTGTGGATGCGTCCCGTCAGGCGTCAGGCGCACGACCTCCGGGAGGCAGGGACCACATCGGATTTCTCTTATCCGGGTGCGGGTCCCATTGATGCCTGGAGGCGGTCCTGGGCGGCGTGGCCGCTTGGTCCTGTGGGGCACATGCCTCCTCCCGTCAGCTCGGAAGCGGTGGGGCTGCGGGAAGGGTTGGTGTTCATCTGCTTGTGGAGGAAGGCCAGGCACCTCAGCTTGTTTCTGTAGAAATTGCCAGAAGTGTAGATGACCTCACAGACCACGACCGCCACCTTCCGGTCCAGTACACCTGGTAGCCGCGGCCCGGGAGATGGCTTCAGCCGCGGAGCACACGGACCTGCCCCTCCGGCATCGCAGGCAGCTGCCCGAGAGAAAGCTGTGCTGTTGGAAGCCACCGAGCGGTGACTTGTTACAGCAGCAATTAGGAACTAATAAAATCCTCAAGGGTGATTTTTACTACAAGCCATTGGGCACTGACTTCTCCTGGTGAAGATGTGATTCAGCTCAGGGTGTGAGCCTCCAGCGGCCCAGGCATGGAAAGACTGTCCTGCCTCCAGGAGGTGCAGCTCCACAGTGGGAACCTGCTCACAGGGAACACCACACAGGGCAATGCCCGGTGCAGCGAGCACAGAGGCCCGCGTGTGGACGCGTCCCGCCCCGGAGCTGCATAGCCGGCTCCATCCCTGACCCCTCCTGATAAGGCGCACACATTCCAGTTTCTCCAACACTGAGCCTTCTCCTCTGCAGAGCGGGGCAATGAGTGTGGCTATTTCCAGGTGCTGTGAGACTGTGAAGTGTGAGCACTGCGCTGCACAGCTGTGCTCAGTACCTTGTGGCGCTGTTACTATTCTCTACAGCAGTGGTTCTCAGCCTTGGCTGCACATTAGAATCACCTATCAGATCGCTGAGCCCCTCCCCTCCCCAAGGGGAGCTTTGAACTTCTCTCGCTGAGGCAGGGAGGAGGCTCACAGAGCTCAGCCTCAATCAGATCTGTCTGACTTCAGAGCCTGCATTTTCAAACTGTCAACCTGCTGCTCCCAACGATGAGAACTGAGAACAAGGGGCTTAGGAAGCAGCTTCATTGGGGGCTGAGATAGATTGTTCTAGAAGCCAGCAGGTCTAAATGGGAGGGAGGGTGAGGAGGGGCAGCCCTCTGGGTCCCCAGCCCCTCCCCCAGCCCCTCTGGAAGGCCTCTGCCTGCCAGGCACCGGGAGGGGTGGGGCAGATAAACAAGTTACTCATTGCTGGTGCCGCTCCAGGCTCTCCCTGAGTCCCAGGAGGTGGGGCCTGCCGGGGCCAGGAGGGGCCGGCTGCATCCTCACGTGGGGATAGGAGCACAGAACACAGAAACCAGAGCCCAGGTGCTGCGGCCCGGGCCACAAGCTCCCAGGCAGAGCCTGCAAGGTGCCCGCTCTCCAGCAAGCCGATGGCACTGCCATCGAATGCCAGGCACGCAGCTCGCCAGGCACACGTGTGCTCTTATCTCCTCACCAGCACATGATGCCCACCCTGCAGGTGGGAAACGAGGCACCAAGAGGTGACAGTGAGCTGGGCTCTGGGCCTGCGGTGCCACTTGCTTCTAGGCCACAGTACTGACAGGCGTGGGTCTCCAGCGGAAGCTCGTTGCATCATCCAACGCTGGCGGGTCTGTCTCTTTTGTCCCTCTCGGCCCTTCTCTCCTCCTCTCCTCTCCTTCCGTCCTTGGCTCCCTTTCCCTGTGTCTCTTCCATAAGCACTCATTAGGCACCAGCTGTGTGCCAGGCTCCATGCTAAGCCCTGGGGACTCAGTGACAAACACTCATTAGGCACCAGCTGTGTGCCAGGCTCCATGCTAAGCCCTGGGGACTCAGTGACAAACACTCATTAGGTACCAGCTGTGTGCCAGGCGCTGTGCTAGGCATGGAGGACAACACGGTGAGCAAGGCGGACCTGGCCCGTGCAGCACGTGTGCCCAGGCCACTGGATGAAATGACACCAGGGTCTGTTGCCCCTCGCCCCGCCCAGGCGGGCACACTGGGGTGGGCTCCTGATTCACCTTCTGCGAGGGCGCTCCCTGGATGGGAGGGCAGAGGCGTGCAGAGCAGGCTCCATAACGGCGGCTTTGTTTGCAGGAACACCCTCCCCTGTGGCACCCGATGGGCCAAAGAACAAAAGGGGCCGCTCACCCTCTGCTCTGGGCGGGTTACATCACCCACAGGGCAGATGTGGGAATTTTCCACAGCCGGCTGGTGGGCAGGGGGCGGGGCCGGGGCCGCGCTCTCTCCTGAGTGGCGTCCGCTGGTGGGGTTTATTATCCTTTATAACTTGTGCCTCTGAAACATTTCATAGCGAAAGTAAAAGAAACGAACAAGATTTACAGCATAAAACCGCCTGTGTACTCAGTACATTCAGAGACATAGCCGTGCGCAGTGTTTGGCTCGGACGTGGCACAGCGGCCGAGGATCACAGACTCAGGCAGGGACGAGAACTGGGACAGAGAGAGACGAGAGCCCAGACGGCCTGCGCCGAGCGGGGACAGTGGCCCTCGAACAACGAAGCCCAACTTCAGGCCGGCACTCTCCCGGAACGGCTGTCGTGGCCCTGTGACGAGGCGCGAGGGGCACTGCGCCTTCAGGTCCCAGCCCTGCCTCTTATTAGCTCCGAGAGAGATCTCAGGCCAACAACCTCCCTGTGAATGGGGCTAGTAATCCCACGCGTGTCACAGGTTTGTCGAAAGCTCCTTATACAACATGACTGGGTCCAGAGGACTGGGTCTCTCCCTGCCCTTCTTATAAAACCGTTTAGGAAAAGAGCATGGACTCTGGTCAGGAAGACCCTGGCCCCAGCTGTGAAGCACACAGCACCCTGAGGGTCAGGTCTGAGGCCCCCAAGGAACAGATACAGGAAACGCAGCCGGTCCTGGGCCAAGGCCACCTAAAGCACCGATGCGGGCTCCACTCCGGCCTCCCCGAGCTGCTAGCCTGGCCTGCGCCTGGACCCTGGCGGAAGTACAGGGTGGAAGTACAGGGTGGAAACGGCTGCGGAACTCCAGCCGCAGCCACTCCCCCTCCAGCATCCCCTGTGGTGCCCAGTGGGGGTGGCTGCCCTCTCCACAGCCCGGCTGGCGACCGGCTCGGGACTGGGATGCCCAGCAAGGCTGTGGTGGAGGCAGCCCAGCGGGGCGGTCCATTGTGGGAGGTGGAGCGGGCACTGGGCCTGGAACTGCAGAGGGAGGAGCTGAAGGACCACTCTGCCAGCCTGAGCAGCGGGTGCTCTGGGTCCTTAGACAAAGGCTGGGAGGACGATCCCGGGGACTTTGGTTGGAGCAGAGGCCACACCGTCCCCGGCCCGTTGGGAAGGCCACATGCTGGCATCTAGGGAAGATGCCATGGGCAGGGCAGGGCAGGGCAGGGCAGGGTGTGGCAGCTGTCCCCAGCCAGCTAACAGGAGGTCACCCCATGTGAGCGCCCTGGCATTCTGTGTGACCTTGGGCCAGCTTCCTGCTCCAAGATGATCTTGTCTCACGATTCCCGGGGAGACCAACAGTCACAAGAGCACCTTGCGAGTCCACACCTGTCTATCCAAAGGCCAACGCGGATCTAAGTGGGGTCCAGCCGGCCCTGCAGACGGAACTGTCCAAGCTGGAGACCAGGACTGTCGGAGCTTCTCCTCCTGTCTCCCTGAACGGCCACTTCTCCCACCTGCTTCCTAGACCAGAATCCATTGACTCTTAATCCCATCCTATTCCACTTCCAAAGTACAGCCTGCATCCACCCACTCCCCTCACCTTGGCTTCTCTCACTGTCATCCAAGCCACTCGAGCAGGAACCTCCCGTCTTGCCTCCTGGTACCACACTTGCTCCGAGTCCACCCTCACACAGACCTCCATCAGATCAGATCAGATCAGATCAGATCACTTTCCTGCTCGAAGCACCTCTGTGCCTGCTCTGCTGTGGCCCTGCCCATCTCACACGGGCCTTCTTTTTATTCCTTGAGCAGCATTTCATACCTCAGGGTCTTTGCTACTCTGTTCCCTCTGCCTGACATGCTGTTCCCTACACGCTTGGCTTGATGAACTCCTACTCACCCTTCAGATGTCACCCCAAACAGCCTTCTCTTGACCTCAACCTAAATCTGGCCCTTACGTTATTTGTCCTGATAGCAGGCATGACGCCTCATCACCGTTGAGTCAAGCATGACATTTGACTTGCACGACTCTCATTACTGCCTGTCCCCACTGCATTGTGCCCCCAAAGCAGTGTTAGAAAGAGAAGCAGGCCCAAATGGAGTCCCTGTTGCTCAGCCCCGTCTCCAAAGCCAAGCCATGCCAGCCTGCATGCCGGCCCAGCCTCTCCCGGGAGTGGAACTTAAACCAACCGCCTGGAACTCCCTGGTCAGCACTACTGGGATCATTCGCCTTCCCCGACGGGACGCTGCCCAGGCCTGAAATGATCCACTTGTTAACTTCTTAGTCCCACCCTCTTTCCGCCTAAATAAACCTCCCCCTTTGGACAACCCCTCGAAGCGCCCTTCTAGTTGCCGGAGGGGCTGCTGCCCTATTCACGAACCCCTGGATGAAGCTGATGAGACCTGCAAGAGGACTCGGTTGAATTTGAACTTTGCTCTGTAATAGCAGCGCTCAGTAAATGGTTGTGAGACAGCAGCATGGAGTTTTCCGTGCCACATGCCCTGGTACATCGGGAACCCCCCCACCCCGACCCCGGGACACATCCCCAGGACCCCTCTGCGGGACACCTCTCCCAACCGCTGCCCCGAACCACCCAGCAGAAAGCCACTGGAAATCTGGTGTCGTGGTAGCTTACAGTCACGGGGGTTGAGTCCCAGCGCTGCCACTCCGAGAGACCTGGGCCAGTTTCTAAAAGGCTCTCAGCTCCCTCTGTGATTTGCGGGCTGTGCCCTCAGGGTGACTGTGCCCGTTAGACCAGGCCAGGACCCGCCACCCGTGCCCAGCAGGCGCCAGTGGAAACTCCTTTTGCTTAGTCGACAGCAGCTGCACTGTTACGCAGGTCGTCCCCTGCCCCTTCCCTGGGTCCTCAGACCTGAGGCTCGGCGGTTGGCCAGTGACTCGGCCAGTGGGAAAGGGGACCCACACCTGGTGCCACTGGCTGTGCCCACCCTCCAGACACTCATCTGCCTGCTGCTGAGGAGCCGCGAGCCCACGGTGCCTCTCAGCGGCAGGCTTCCTGCCGCTCTGGGTCCCGTCCCCAGGCTGCTCCCCAGTTTGCAAAATGATCATTGGAGGGGTCTTACCTTCCTCTGGGTGCGGGCCCCCTGCTCTGGGGTCTGGTGGCGGTTTCGGAGGCAGAAGGCAGGGCGCGGTGAGGAGGGGCCCGGCTTCTCCCTGCAGCCAGAGCTGGGAGGGCAGTGGCGGCCTCCCTCCTGCCTGCCTGTGGCGGGTGGCGAGAATCTTCTTGCAGGTCAAACTCCAAATTCCAGTGCAGCTGAGATTAGGAAAAGTGAGAATGGTCTTTCCAGGGACAGGGAGAGCTGGGCCTGTTGTAATGTACCCCGCGAATCACTCAAGGACGCCTCAAGAAGTCGAATTAAGGAGCCACATTTATTTCAAAGCTGGGACTACGAGGGGCAATTTGCTCTCCAAATCTCGTTGCGCCCCCTTGGCCGGAACACCAGAGTTAAATAGGCAAATATCACAAAGGTATTGATTACATCTCGAGGTTTGGAATGAGGAACCTGGTTTGCAAAAAGCAGTTTGTTACAGAAGCTAGATTGAGCTGATTCGTTATCTACAAAGATTAATTATTGTTTTGGGTCTTGAGACCACTGAGTCAACGGAAACACATTATCTGGAGCCACTGGGGCAATTTAGAGTAATTGTGCTGTCCTGGCCTCCAGGTGCAGAGGAATGTGTTTTCTAAAACCAGTATGACCACAACCAATGGGGTATTCAAATTACAATCAATGGGGTATTCAATCGAATGGGATGATTTATATAGTTCAAAAAATCAAAATAACTTTTCTATTATTTTAGGAAGCAAATAATGACAGAAGCCAAGCCAGCAGGGTTAAAATATTAAACATTCACCCAAACATGGTTGCTACCATGCTTCAGGCCCAGCCCAGCCCTGACCTGGAGCTGAGACTAGCCCCTGTGGGAAGGTGGCGGCCGAGCCCTGCCCTCAGCGGCCCGAGCCCTACCCTCAGCCTCCTGGGCCTGTACCGGAGGGCGCTCCTGGGTCCGGTCAGGGAATTGAATGGATGCCCCTCCCCTGGGAACTGCCCTGTAGGCCACTCACAACCAACATTCCCTTTCGCTTCGACCACATCCCACTTGCTAGGACCACAATTCTCTCTCCCCTCTGGACCTTCCCAGGATCCAGACCCGCCCAGAGAGTCCCCCCACCTGGAAAAGCCCACCTAGAATCCTTTACAACCTCTGGCCCCCATCCCTGGGGGCTGGTGCCATTTGGGGGCTCAGCCCACCTGTCTCCAGGTGCCCTAGTACATTTATAATTCTTACCACTTTTGGCCTTGTGCGTTCCTCCTTCAGCGACCCTAACAGGCACCACCCAGCTCCACTCACTCACTCTCCCACGGG